>NW_019521730.1:2004-3962 GCF_002814215.2 Seriola lalandi dorsalis | reverse complement strand
TATGACACATCATCAAAACTTAATTTATATCTTTATATTTTATTTAATTTAGAAAAGGAAAGACGTGGGATCAATTCTTCTACAGCTAGAAAGGATCTGAAAATGTGTCCGGTTGTGTTTGGTTGGTCGACTACCAGCCGAACTAACCGGAAGTCGTTGTGGACTTGTGAAAGGTTCTTACATTTATAATTTAAAATAAATTAATTGGTCGTTTATTAAGAGAAAGTTATAATGTCTGGTTTCTGAGCAGAGTTCGGTGTCAGAGCTTCATCACACGAGCCATCCCGCCCGGTACCGGGAAACCAGACCCCGTGTGACGAGCCCAGAGAGGAGCTTAAACCGAGCAGGACCGGACCCGGACCGGAACACACACCGGACCGGGTCCCAGCTCCCGTGCCCGGTGAAGGTGAGGAAGAGGAGGTCAACACTCACGTTCTCGCAGCCTGTTCTTGAAGTTGGGGTCATTCCGTCTTTTCCTGTCGAAGTAAATACAGTAACCGACGAACAGAGCGCCGCACACTCCCGCGGCCAGCGCGCTCGTCTTCCCGCCCATCATAACTCCCGGGTCCCGCTCGGTTTACGGAGGATTTCACGTGAATTTGGGGTTTTATGTCTCCGGTGGTCGGTTGGTGTGAGGAGGCTGGCGGAGCGGCTCAGGGCAGGAAGGACCCGGAAGGCCCCCGCGGTTTGACAGCTACAAGCTGTTTGAGAAGCGCCTGACTGGAAATGTGGAGAAAATACTAAATATTTCCACAGTAAATGAAGATGTGAATAAAAAAAGGTTTATTCAGACATTAATCAGATAAACGTTATAAAGACTCAATAAACCACTTAGAAATGAATGAAGGAGAATGATCAATTTTTATTCCCTTAAAAGATATACTTATATTACCACCGGTCTTTACATGTTGCATGTTTTAATGCAAAATTAAATGTAGGACTTTTATGCAGTTACTTACCCATTTAGACTAACACCATTTTGATGGGTGAACAGACAGAAAGGAAAACAAATAATAAGGCCCACAATTGTTTATTGATTATGTGAAAATTAAATCATATTTTGTCAATAAATCTGAGCAGGAAACAAACCCTGACAAACAGAGCTGCAGTGAGAGGAAACAGGAAACACTAGAAACAGGAAAACTTCAAAGCCACATGGATCAGATCAAAGTGGAAGTTTGATCAGAGCTGCAGTCGAGACAAATCTCTGTGTTTCTGTCTAAAGAAAAACTAAATAGAGTTGATCAGGATTTCCTCAACAACTGCTCAGATCCTGGTGAGTACAGCTGATCATATTCACTGTGTTTCAACTAACAGCTTAAACACAAACTGAGAGGTGTAATCAAACAGGAAGCTCGACTCTTCTCATTTCGGTCTGACACGTGGCAGATGAACTCTTGAGTTAAACTAGAAAATTTGTACTTTTTTTTCATGTTTGCTACATACAACGCAAAGTAAATGAATCTGTAAATAAAATATTTGAATTCACACTTTGCCTTTTTTCTCAGTGTGTCGACATGTCTGCTGCCAACTGTCTACTATCTGAAGATCAGTTCCTGTGCTCCATCTGTCTGGATGTGTTCACTGATCCAGTCAGTACACCATGTGGACACAACTTCTGTAAGAACTGCATCACTACACACTGGGACATTAGTGACAGGTGTCAGTGTCCCATGTGTAAAAAGGTTTTCAAAAGAAGACCTGAGCTTCACATCAACACTTTGCTCTCTGAGGTTGTTGCTCAGTTCAAACTTGAAGCTCAACAGAAAACCAGCAGCAGCAGCTCAGAGCAACAAGTTTCCAAACCAGGAGAAGTTCCCTGTGACGTCTGCACTGGAACCAAACTGAAGGCCCTGAAGTCCTGCCTGGTGTGTCTGACCTCCTACTGTGAGACTCACCTGGAGCCTCACCTGACAGTGTCAGCCCTGAAAAGACATCAGCTGATCGACCCTGTGGAT
>NW_019521730.1:0-1884 GCF_002814215.2 Seriola lalandi dorsalis | reverse complement strand
ATGAAGAGAAGCACTGAGGTGGAGCAGCTCTCACTCTCTGAAGACCACCTCCACCTCCTCCAAAGCTTCCCATCCCTGAAAGCTGCTCCACCCACCAAGGACTGGACAGAGGTCAGAGTCCGTCCACCATCATATGAGGGGACTGTGGTGAGAGCTGTGACTCAGCTGGAGGAGACGCTCAGTGAAGAGATGAAGAAGCTGTTTGAGGCTGAGCTGAAGAGGGTCCAGCAGTATGCAGAGGATGTGACTCTGGATCCTGATACAGCACATCCTCAACTCATCCTGTCTAAGGATGGGAAAAAAGTTCACTGTGGTGATGTGTGGAAGAATCTCCCAGACAACCCAGAGAGATTTTCTCAATGCCCTATTGTCTTAGGAAAGCAGAGTTTGTCTTCAGGCAGATTTTACTTTGAGGTTCAGGTTAAAGGAAAGACTAAATGGAATTTAGGAGTGGCCAGAGAGTCGATCAACAGGAAGGGAAAAATCACACTGAGACCTCAGAATGGTTACTGGGCAATATTGTTGAAAAATGGAAATGAATACATAGCTTGTATTAGCCCCTCAGTCCGTCTCTCTCTGAAGTCTCAGCCTGAGAAGGTGGGGGTGTTTGTGGATCATGAGGAGGGTCTGGTCTCCTTTTATGACGTAGCTGCTGCAGCTCTCATCTACTCCTTTACTGGCTGCTCCTTCGCTGAGAAACTCTACCCATACTTCAGTCCCTATCTTAATGATGGTTGTAAAAACTCCTCCCCTCTGATCATCTGTCCTGTCAATCAAACTGAGTAGAATAATAACTTCAGTTATTTAATGATTTGATGATGTGATTTATCTTTATTCAAGGGAACAAATGTTCATACTCAGTGTGATGCTGTTTACATCTTCTCACTTTCTACTGAATCTGATGACTGTGGTGGTTGGTTCACTCTTCATCATGAGTCTTTTCATTATATTCATCATGTTTCACAGAAAACACATTAATTAGATCCATTAATTTCATCAACCCCGTCACAGTCACTAATGTGTCCATCAGACATGTGGAGAAAATCTATTCAAACTTCAGTTAAACACACAGACTTTTACTTTCAGCTCCAGTAGAATCAGAATCATAGTTTCTAAAGAAAAATGTCAGAACAGCCACAGAAAATATATTAATGAATATTTCATTGTGTCATGAAGCTTCAGTTGAGAGTGAGGTCCATTACACACAGATACAGACAACAGCAGCTGTCACTGTTACACTGAACATAAAGAGTTAACTAATACATTAGATTCTAATAGAGAATAATTTGGTTAATTACTGGCCATGTTTTATTTCTTTCATTAATACAGGTGAGATGGTTTATGATTTAAATGAATCTGTAAATATGTGATTGAAAAAGAAAACTGTAAAATAAACTCAGCTGATGTTGAAATGTTTTAAAGATCCTGTCTGATGAAAATAAAGTGAAAATCAATTCTGTCTCTCTGCTGCTGGAACATGACGTTTCACCAGGGATCAATAAAGTTTTATCTGAACAGTAACAGTCATTCACAAACTTCACTCCTCCCACCTGTGAGGTGCAGTTCCACCTTTGCTTCATGTTCACCAGAGGAAACCCTGCTGTTTCACAATAATCATGTTAATCAGAGACAGTAATCAAAGAAGAGAAAAACTGGAAAAACTGGAAAGACAGGAAACTTCAACGTCTCACTCCAGAAATGAAACTTAAGTCTGTCAGAGCAACAACTGAGCTGCAGCGGAGACGAGTCTGTTTCTCTCTGACAGAAAATTAAACTGAGTCCATCAGGTCTTTGTCAACAACACAGCAGAGTCTCTACCAAACACTGGTGAGTACAGCTGATCATATTTACTGTTTGAACAACCAGCACTAACACAAATCTTCA
>NW_019521729.1:15461-16168 GCF_002814215.2 Seriola lalandi dorsalis | reverse complement strand
GGCTCGTGGGAGAGTTTTATAAAAGTTTTGCAAAGGAGATTACACCAGTCTCATCAAAACTATGTCATCAGGTAACCCTGTAAAAACATGGTTAGAAACCATAATTTCACTATCAAACAAAGCGGGCAAGGACCAAATCTCGTGTGAGAGATATAGACCTGTCAGCCTACTGTAATGACTTTTTAAATTTAACAAACATACTGGCACAGAGGATGAAGAGATATAACCAAATCAGCCCAGATCAATCAGCACAGGTTTTATTTTGGGAAGAAAAGGTGCTAACAATATAAGGGTAACATTAAATATTATAACACAAGTTAACACAATTCTGTGGGTTCTCAATAAAATGTGTCAGACATGCTTTGGTCAAATTACCAAAAGTGCCACTACAGCCTTCTCATTCTGTCTAAACAGCCGGTTTGAGTGAAAACAAACTTAGATTTTGTTTTGATTTAAATGCAATAAATTAGGGCTGCACGAAATGCAACAGAAATCACATTGTGATTATTTTGGCAGATATAGCAATTGCGATTTTAGTTGGAATGGTCATTTTTGCATTCATTTTCACTGAAAAAAAATGTAAAAATTATGACCATGGGATTTTTGTTGGTCTTGTACCGAACAAAGTTCAGGAGACATTGGATAGCATCACCTGGAGACAATGCTGCACAATGTGTTATATGTTCTTCATGATCAATATCCTAATC
>NW_019521729.1:5250-15379 GCF_002814215.2 Seriola lalandi dorsalis | reverse complement strand
AAAACTGCTATTTGCAAAACCAAAATTTACCATGCCCAAACATTAATTGCTTTGAATAGCAAAGTAATACAGGGACCAATATAGTAATATAGTCACCATCAGTTGTAGTCATGTGCTGTTTGTCAAAAGATGTATTGCATCTTTATACATCCCTTTTTACACACTCTCATGAGTGTTTTTGTGGTTAAAATCAAATAAAGATAAAACACTAATTCGGAATGTTAATGTGTTTTCTAATAGCTTAAGAATGTGCAATAGGGGGCGTCGAGTAGCTCAGTTGGATGAGCATCTGCCCCATGTGTAGAGGCTACAGTTCTCGCTGCGGATGGCCCCGGTTCGAGTCCCGCATCGGACAAGCCCTTAGCTGCATGTCATTCCCCCTCTCTCTGCCCCCCGTTTCCTGTCTCTCTCTACTGCACTATCAATAAAGGCACAAAAAAGCCTGAAAAACAAGAATGTGCAATAGAATAATAATAAGAATAATATGTTAAAATATACAAATTCATGACTTCAAAAACTATAACGTAATGTTTATTTACAAATTACTGTGATATGCAAGTCCGAGTGGTGCTTTATAGTATCAGTTTGTCAACACATTTAAGATGCAGTTGTGACCAAAACTTTATTTGGGAGTGATGAATGAAATGAAATGAAAGCGACAGAGAAAAAGTGTGTTTTTGGTTCAATATTTTATTTTGTATGTGTTATGAACATGGAAAAATGTTGAGAGACAATAAATATACAGTGACAGTAAATACTGATAAAATGTATAACAGACAGTGCAAACAGTTTACAGTGATGTAATGTAAATAAATATAAGACTCAGATTTAGAACACTCAGCTAAATCGAGCCACGTCTCTATGTGTCATCCTCTTGTCCCTTGTGGCAAACCAGGGGAAACAACACAGCCTGTCCCGCCCTGGGGGTGGAGGCCCAGGCTCAGGTTGGGGGAGCTGGTAGAGGGAGTGTTCTATCCAGTGAGTGTTTTGCAGCCACTGTGCACATGGCAGTGGTCTCACCTGCAGCCCATCTGTTAATAAGCCACTCACTCAACTCACACCTGCAGCAATCACAGCAAGTATATACTCACCTGGTTTCCGAGCGCTCATTCTTTTACAGAGAAGCAGACAGGCAACACCTCAGGATCATCACACAAAAGCCTGACAATAGTCTACACAGGGGAGCCGTTGCCCCCCGACAGTGAGTTAAAGGCTCACCGCTCTCTCTCTCTCCCCCCTGCTACTTAGGGCCCTGGAGAGTGAAACCGGCCCGAGGTGGCCCAAAGCGAGGAGCCCAGGACCCCAGCCGGGAAGAAACTTCAGTTATCGTTTGACCCCTTCCCCTTTTCCCCATCCAGTTAATAAATACTCCTTTTGTTCACTGCAACCTGGCTCTAGCACTTATTTTTGTTGTGAATCTTGCCTCTGCTTCCCCTGGTGTGCCACACCCTGTATTTCAGGATATTTATAGCTGTTTACGGGTGCCGCAGTCCAGTGCCTGTTGCATCAGGATAGGACAATGACACAATTTAACACATTTCATCCAATCACAGTGCCATCTCCCATGTCATGGTCTGACTCTTGTGAAGTTTTGGATCCCTCTCTCTCTCTCTCTCTCTCTCTCTCTCTCTCTCTCTCTCCCTCTCCATGGACTGAGTGCTCGGAGGCGGGGCGATCTACTCGGCAGCAGGGCTCAACCACACTCGCCTGCTCCGCATTCCCTAATCAGCCCGGCTACTTAAGCCAACTCCATTCACTTCCTCGTTGCCAGAGTATTCAGTTTGCTTCTCGCCTGAACCCTGCTCTCGAGCCGATCCCCTGCCTCACGTTCGTTTGATCGCTAAGTATTGTCTCCAGTTTTTCCTTTGCACTTTCGCTTCCCAGTTTGAGCTTGCTCCTGGACACCTTTTAGTTGTTTTTTCCTGTTGGAGTGTTTTTTCCCCCGTTATGGTGATTTTCTGTTTTGATACTTTGTTCCCTTTAAAGGTGATTTTTCGTTGCTACTTTTGTGAATAAAGAACTGTTTTTCGCACTCTGCATTTGGGTCCTGGCCTCTCCTTGCTCGTACCGTGACATCCCATTCCCTTTAAAACCCAGGCACGCTTGCACGTTGGCGTATTGCTATTCTAATGGCGCAGTCTTTCACACAGTTAGATTCTGTTTGCGGTCAGCTGATAACATATTGTGACTGACCAATGAGCGCAGTCCTGGCAAACACAGGCAGCAGCTGTGTGCACAATGAGGGGCATAGAAGAGCTGAGTGAATTAACTCGCTGTGCACAGCTCTACAGTGAAGTAACGGCACAAATCACAACATTAGAAATAATTGATGTGATATAATGAGAAGTGTGAATAAATCTTCTGATCCTTATGAAACTGTAGGGGACAAATTAAGGTGATGAATGTGGAACACTGCGAAAGATTTAACAGGTAGTAAGAATGAAGGCTTCTCTACAGAGCCTTGTGTGAGAGACATCCATGACACATGATGATGTTAAACACAACACGTCACAAAGAAGCTCTGACCTTTTGAACCTGTGTGGTAATGTTTTAACTGACTGATCCAACATCTAAGCTCATTTTCAGCTCACTCTGCTTGTATGTAACAGGCAGATCGCTCTGTGCGCCTGCACATATTACTCTCGACAGTGAACCCTTAAATTAATAGTGAAATACTGCGCCACTGACTTCAGATCAAGTTCTTCCTGGTCAAAAGCACTATCACTTTACACTGCCTGAAGATAGCCATGTGCCAACAATGCATCTGACCAGACCTCACTTTAAGATCCCATGGGCGCACAGCTAGGTGCAAGTCTATTTGCTATTTAAACAACAGTGGCGGTGGACGAGATAACCCCTTGGAGAAAACTGCTCGAAGAGCTGCGTCCTCCCACCCACTCTCTGCCGCTAAAATGCGGAAGTTAATTGCGTACTGAGAAACAGAGAGATCACCCTGTCTGAGATCTAGCAATTGACCCTCTGTCTGTCTGCCTTTAACAGGGTGATCAAAAACTCGTTTCATCTCGTCAGAGAAGGCTTGATAATTAGTTAATATGCCAGATTGCTGTCCAGAAATCGCTAGCGACCAGGCTGCCGCTTGTCCCGTAAGTAAACTCATAACAAATGCGATTTTAGCTTGGTGACTATTATAAGTACTGGCTGCTGGCTAAAAACTATATTGCACTGATGTAGGAACTGAGCACATGTCCCTAAATCTCCAGAATACCTGGCAGGAATGGGAATGTAGGGATCTCTGGGCTGCGGGACGGGACTGGTTAGCTGGTCAGTGGCTGGTGGTTGAGAGGGATCGGCAGGTGGAGTCAGCCGATCAGTCACCGCTGTTAGTTGAGTTCCCAGTTGCGTCACGCTGGAAGTCAGTTGATGCAAGTGCTCCATAACTTGGAGTAAAGCGGTCTCGTGTTTGTTCACCAGGGACGCCTGGCTGGAAAGCGCCCGCTTAAATTCCTATGTCTCTGCTGGGTCCATTGTTGGCGGAACTATTCTGTTACGGCGGTAACTCGGAACCAGGACCCAGATGCAGAGACGTTCCAAAAGTAGAATTTATTTAACAAAAAGCACACAACAAAAAACACCCTTGCGGGGAACAAACGGGGGAAAACCAAATAAACTACAAAAACACAAAAAACCACGATGGCAAAAAGTATCAACAGAAAATCACCCAAAAGGGGGGAAAAACTAGACTTACAAAATTGCTGGAAAATAAAGAGCCAGGATGCAAAAACTCACTGGAAGAACTGTTAGCAAAATGCTGCGAAAGAAAAACACTAGATCTACTCGGAAGCGATTTCACGAGGAGCTTGGTCTGGAATGCAATAGTTCCGCACAGGAGCCAGAGCGTGAGTGGTTTAAATAGGGACTAAATTGCTGATGGAAGGCAGGTGTGCCTCATGAGCCTCGCTCCCGAGTCGATCGGCCCCGCCTCTCTGCATCGACCTGCTGAGAGGGAGAGGGATTACACCAAAATCAAAAAACACAAAATCAGAACCATAACACAAACAGCGCCAATATTGGTTGAAAAATGGATAAAAAAGCACACAGATTCGTAACGGAGGAGGCAGAGACGTGTTTTCAAAAGTAAACAAGAGATTTTATTTATAATATTCTATATTATCAACATAATCAAACAGGCAGGGACTGGAGCCGCTGAAAGAAAAAGAAATGTTAATGGACAAATAAAAATGTTTATTGTGACCTGTGTGATTGAGAGAGTCAGAGCTCGAACTTTACCCTTTTATAGTCATTTGTAGTTGTTGATCCCAGGTGGTCAACTACTTTAAGTTAACTACTAAGGTCGTGACTGTTACGTTCTGATTAATATGCAGTTCGGATCCCAGAGCAGATTCAGGCACAGAACAACCGGTAATGTTTAAACAACAGTTCTTTACTGGTGATCAGTGAGGGAGAGTTGCTCAGTTGAGCTGGATGGCTGGTGTGGAGCAGGTGAGTGTTCTGAGTGGGAGCAGCAGGTTCAGCGGGAGCAGGCAGCAGCACCGGAGCAGGCATTAACTGAAGGCAGGGGGGGGTAGATAGATAGATAGATAGATAGATAGATAGATAGATAGACAGACACTTTATTTATGCCCTAGGGGAAATTCATGAGACACTGGTGAGGAATATTCCACGATAACGAGAAGTAAGCAATCACAATTCAAACATTTTAGTGGCCTGGAGTGTTGCCATGTAGAGAGCGGAACAATCGCAGACGAGTGACAAGCCGGGGTTCTTAAACTGAGCTTGATGAATAATGAGAAACAGGTCAGCCAGGTAGCCAGTGCTGCGCCACGCACCTGCTGAGAAAGATACACACACACACACACACAGAAAAAGGGGAGGAGACATGGGAAGACAGACATTGAAAAACACAGGAAACACTGGGATACTCCTACAGTCAAAGAGGTGCTGTGACACTGAGACTGCACCCTTGTTTGGTTATTGTTCCCGGTCTCCGGGTGGTGCCCTGTATTATTAATTAATATCAATAATTTTAATAATAATAACTAATAACTTCTTGGTTATAATGTATGATTTTTGGACTTAATAATAAATCATACTTGATAACCAAACACTTAGCTACCAGATCCAACATCACCTTTCCTTCCCTCTGTGTTCCTCCTGGGAAGGTGTTCCACACATGAAAGTGTTCCGACATCTAATCAGAGACAATCAGCAAATATGGGATAATTGGGTTTTGTTGGAGGTTCCCCCTCAAGCCAACAACGCCTTTCTGACAGGAAAAGAATATAAATAAGAGAAGAATGACAGCCTGAAGCAGAGAAATGAGAAAAAGACAGGAATAGTCAGTGATGACATGCATATCAATGATGCCTTTGCAAGGTAAACAATGACTCTTAATTACCATGCCAAGTTTTAATTAAGATGATGGCAGAGTAATTATTTCCCCTGACAGGGATCATTGAGCCAGGGAGTCCATGTTCTGATTGGGGCGCTCATCTGGATGTTCCCCATCCTGTAGGGAGGCAATAATGACATGACCTCTTGTTTTCAAAGGACAGCTGGGTGGCAAAGTGAGGGAGTCTTCAAATGTTCTCAGTTGTGTAGCTGGCGATATTGTGTATTTTTCAGCAAATCCCTTGTGCAAATGAAAAACAATAAATTGATCCTATAACATTTATTAAATGTTAAAAAAAAAAATTCTGTGCAAGTGAGCTGCACTGTTTGTCCAAAAAACAATCAATGATCCCCAATGTTGAACTGGGTGACATGTACACACAATAAAACATTTTATATTAGGTAGTGATTTTTACAGCAAACGATTTGATGTAGACTATCACCTACCATATCTTCACTAAGTAATTAAAATGTAATACTGCTGCAAATACGTAGCTTGTGCTGACTAACAGTTTCTGGATGCATTTGGAGCAGATTCACTGAGTGAAGTTTGTTACTTAAAGTTTGAACTGTCCATCCATATTTTGTACAGACTATATTCCTTGAGCCTTTGGATGAGTTACTCTCTAACAGGGTGACCTACAGATAGCCTGCGATCCACCTGTTGGAGACCTCCGCTCTAGATGGAAGTTATCAAGTATTTCATTATCTTGATGTAATTTGTACTGTATACGCAATATTTCTTTTCTGCTCAGTGTTGGATTCAAAGTCACCAAAAAACTTGATACTTCTGAAAGACGTTCACACCAACATTTTTACAGTGTTAAGTGTTTTATGGTTTAACAAAAAAAATACCCCAGTTTTGAACATTTGATGTAATTGCCTCAACCTGTTTGTATCGCATAATTTCCCAGTGGTGCGTCATATTCTTGCAATATAAAGGCTGGGGTTTAAGTCCACTTGAACTGGGCCTGAAGACCTGGTCGGCTCGAGAAGGGGTCCCTACACAGGTTCGCTACCCTACGGTCTGTGGTGTGTGTGTGTTTGTGTGTGTGTGTGTGTGTGTGTGTGTGTCTTAGGTCGTCAGTGGTGTTGCCATAATGTGGATGCTCTGGAGCTTACCTCTCGGGGGCTGCGCAGTATCCATTGAAAAAAGCCTCTGTCCTTTAGCTTATGAGCTCTCTCTTGGAATGAAACCGGCCGACAAGGGCTATTAAAGTTTTAAGTAATGGTCTCAGTTTCTGAGAGAGACTCACGGGTGGCAGGAAGCGCCTGCTTATATACTCCTTTCCACTGCATATTACACTTGAGTGCACATTGCCTTATGCACTTACGTGTACACAGGAAACACCTGCAGTTGGGTAACATCCATTAAACCAATCATAATGAGTGTTGGAGGGATTTGTTGACAGAGGAAAGATGATGGCTCTACTCTCAAAAGAAGATCTCTTCAAAACCAGCCAACACAATATGCAGGAAAATTATACACAAGTCCTCATAAATTATCATAAATATCCATTGAGATCTGCTTAAGTCACTGCTGTAATATGTTTTTTCCTTTTTTTCATTAACTAAAACAAATGTAACTCAACATAAACATATGAAAGTAATTAAACATAGTGTTTCTCTAATAGACCTATTCATTGTACTCAAATTGCTTTTATGTAGCTTACATAAAGCTTAGCATCATGAAAGGTTATGCTAGCCTCAATACCATAGACTGTATATAAAGATTGACATTTTTTTCACTTCTCAGCCTACGTCCAAATGATTTTAAGTGCAATACCACTGAGGGCTGCTAGGGGCTGGCTCCAAAAGAATCTGGCTCCGATACACATCCATTCAAAAAACACCAATTGAAATACTCAATCAATACATTTTTTCCACAACTTATTACGGTGTCATTGGCTAAATTCCAACCTTTCGTTCAGTGTTCTGGTGGTCCATCTGAAAATAATCATCTAATTAATGAGATATTAGGCCTTAAAAACAGGTATTTTGGGGGACATGCCTGTTTGATTGACATGCCTGGTCTGCACTGATTGATTTTTCAATATTTGTCAGTGAAGGAGGTATTTTTAACCCACAGTTTTGCCGTTAGTTATTTAGTTTTAATGAGTTTTCGGTTCACAGTAATTATGGATCAGTTTTAATGTGTATGGTGCTCTCTAAAACTAATCTAGTGTTTTTTCCTACGTGTTTTGACGGAGAACGGGAGACAGTCACATCCAAATTAATATTAGAATTAATGTGAATTACGGATGCACTTTGAAAACCTAGGTAGCTAGCTGATAACTTAGTGTTCGCAATGCTAACTGTACCTGGTCCCAAACATGCAAACATTTGCAAGCCAAGGATAAATATAATTTAACAATTAACTCACTCTCATGTTATTAGAAAAAATTAGTTGCTAATAGAATTTTCCTACATACAGCAAAACATTCAGGTTTATCTAATTAAGTTATTTTCTGTCTCCTCATCTCACTGGTATTGTATTGTATTGAGTACAATACATAATGTATAGAAGAACATTATCTTGTACGGGGTTTGTCATTTAATACTGTAAATTCATACACAATAGTCCTCAACTGAAGCAGATATTCATGCGACTGTCTGACAGTTCAGACATGGTGGCTCACAGGTAATCACACACATACATCAGCTAACGTGTTTGTCTTTTACTGCCATTCAAAGGTATCCACACTGAAAACTGAATGACTGGTGCCTACAGAAGGAGGACCCCATGCATGGACAAAGGAAACTGCATGGACTTCCTTAGTTCTGAAATGAACTGTGATGATGATGATGCCAGAAAACCACTTCCAGTTCAACTTCCTCTGATGAGAGGACAGACCAGCTGTTTAGACATTTGTTTAGTTAATTATTCTCGGTCCTCAGTATTCACAGGTTTAGTTACTTGCCTTTTACTTAATTTCTACTGTCGTTGATAGATGATAGTAATAACATTTTAAGAACAGAATCTATTCAGCTCTAGAACAGTCACCACCTTCACAGGTGAAAGTATTGACCAATTTAATATTAAAACGATGTTCAGTAGGAAACAGATGGAACTGACCCACCAGAGCTACAACCTGGAGCAAAACAAGACTCTAAATAGATGTGTGCTGCTGTTAGCTCATAAACATATGTACTGGCCTTGAGTATGTACTGAAAATTGACTGAGATTTTGAAGCAGTTGTCAGTGTAGTACAGCTCATGTACATTAGTTTCATTTATAACTTAGTTGTCATCGAAAAGGTGTTTATTAAATAAAGCTTCTGTGATTAAATTGTACTGAGTATGGTTTTTTCATTTACCATATGCCTCGTGATGAATCTAACAGGTCACTTAGGTGAATTAGTGTTTTATTGTTATTAAAATTGGTAAGTACATAAGACAAATTAGAAAAGCACAAACTCTAATATCGATCTAGATCCTGTATTATCACTAGGACAGCAACATTTAAACATATCTATCATTTTTGTTGTTGATTAATAATGTCTCCTTCAACCGTTTGGTAGAGCACATTTTGAGACTTGATATCATGCTGAAAAAAAAAAAAAAAAAAATTCACCTGATTGAACCATCTCTACCATTTGGCTAGCATATGTTATGCACAAAACAACCACTAGATGCCACTGTGTTGCTGTTCAGCATGCTTTTTCAATCAGCTTCCTTACAGGAAGTGAAAACTGGAAAATTCACTCCTCAGATCTTCAGTGATTTTGGTCAACTTTTCGGAGCATATTAGCATATTATTTTAACATACTATAGCATCAGAAGACTTGCTTAACAGAATTATGAAAGTTGTTGCACAAAAAAATCTTAGAAAGGGTCTAAATATTTTTTTGAAAACATGTGTAACCAAATGGTTGAATTGGCCTTGTATAGTATAAGTCAGACATGTGGTTAGCTACATTATTGTTTCACAGTTTCAGAGATATTTTCAAAGAAAACATGGTAAATAATTGGTATATTAATGGTATTATGACTAATACTAGTAGTACTTCTTATTTCATGGATATGTGATTAGCTTTATGATTTTTTCACAGTTTCAGAGCCATTTTGAAAGAAAATGCTAAATAATCCTCTAGATTCATAGTATTACTACTACTAGTAGTAGTACTCCTAATTTCAGCTCAGATATTTGTAAACTAACATAATGCTAACATTCTAACATGTATTTCATTTCAATTTCCCTTCTATTTTATTATTGATAGATGGATACTAAACTTTTTTATGGAACAAGGCCCCACAATCGTCTGGCTGTGATACCAGCAAATCCCCAAGAATCAGACGCGGAGGATCTAAGTGATGATGACGACGAAATACTCGATCCAGACTATCTGCCCACGCTAGCAGAAGTATGTCCCTTTGGACCACTGGATGAAGAGGAAGCCCCCACAAGCACATCTTCGCCACCACCTCCCTGTAGGAAGAGAAGAGAGAAAAACACCCTGAGAGTAATCTCCGTGGAGGAGGTAGAAGAGGAGATCCATCGCCCTAGTTCAGGCCCAAAGAAAGGCAGAGAGAGTAACTGGGAGAAACAAGATATTGAGCCATTCCAGGTTCCCGATTCAAGCTTTGAAGCCCCAGATGAAGTGAAGACACCCTTCCAGTACTTCAAGACACTCTTCACTGACAAGATGATAGAACATATCACTCACCATACAAACCTCTACTCTGCCCAGGAGTTGGGAGATCCAATCAAGACAAACTGTGAAGAGATAGAAGATTTCCTGGCAATGCTACTCTTCAT
>NW_019521729.1:3562-4481 GCF_002814215.2 Seriola lalandi dorsalis | reverse complement strand
AATTTTTCCATAGCTTTTGTCTTGGTCTGGCTTTTAAAGGGAGCCAACATAAAAAGTCTTGTAATTCACCCATGCTTGAGAATTGGGACGAATCATGTCCTACCCAAAAACTTGAAATTATAACTCATCAACACACAAATTCATAAAAGATTTATGTATTAAGTTTTGTAAAATTTTTGTTCTGCTTTCATGTTTTTTTTACTTCGAAACTTGCCCTGTGCCAGAAAACACCCTTGTCTCAGGCAAGAATTCACAAATTCAAATTATTAAAAAATGTGTTAAAAGCCTTCAAAATGTATAATTAATAATACCTATTGATAATATAGGTTTAAATATTTACTATTGTAATCATCATTTCTTTATAATATACTTTTTTATGAAAATGTTGGACCTTTAAAGTTGTGTCCCAGATTTTTGTCAATTCCATCAGATTTCTACAAAAACATAATTTAATCAGGCATAAAAACGGTTAGCTATATTCTAAAGACCCCTGTCTCACTTCCTGGTTTCTAAAAAGGAGGGAATGCTGCTCAAGCACTGGTAATGTTCCCATTTTTTGATAGATTCATGAATTGGGTGTGTCTCAACCATAACAGGTCAACTCCATAGACCTTCTAATTAAAAACTAAATAAGAATTATGGTTTAAAAATGTGCATTTTGATTCGTATTAAGAGAACTCTTAGCAACTTTGAAAAATAAAATGGCTACTCCCTAGAGATATGCTGAGAAATAAGAAAATGTAACAGTTCTTCAACTCCGTAAGACGTCAACTCCGTCAGAAATACATCTGACGGAGTTGACATGTGTCCTGACGGAGGTGAAATAAGTCTCAGTTCTCTTTAATAACTGAATAATGTGTTTGAAATTAGTGCTTTTTTCCATTAAGTTATTTAAATACCATTACTACCTTTATCAAGT
>NW_019521729.1:1776-2364 GCF_002814215.2 Seriola lalandi dorsalis | reverse complement strand
TCGAAGGTACGAGCGAAACACAGTAGTTGCTTTGTTGTTGGCTGCACAAACCAACACAGAAGTCTTTTTTTAATCCCTACGCCCGAGGATCTGAAGACCCGGTGGATTCATTTTATTTTTGATGGAAATGTACCCGCTCCAACTCCGCAAGTGTTGTACGTGTGTGCTAACCGTTTCACCTCGGACTGCTTTCTCAACGAGGGCCAGGACAATGCAGGATTTGCTACAAGTCTCAAGATAAAGCTTGGATCAGTACCGACTGTCTGTGCCATTTTATGTTGCTTTACTGTATGTTCACGAGAGCCTGTTGCGTGTGTTGTTAGCATGGCAGCTAACGTGGCTAACGTTTAGCGTTGTTGACACGCAGCCGGGTACAGATTGTATGTAATTCTTCTGCTTGGTATCGCCGTGTGACATTGATTAGAGCCACCCTGTTAAATGTATTATACTTTAAAGGCGTTTTAGCTGTCTGTAAAGTCAAGCCGGTAAAATTCTCACTAAAAATAGGCTCGTAGTGATTAGCATAGGTGTCCGGGCTTGTTTATTAGTGCTGTGAAAGTTATTATTGAGAGTCATGCCTTATGATGG
>NW_019521729.1:0-733 GCF_002814215.2 Seriola lalandi dorsalis | reverse complement strand
AAAATTATGTGCACTGAAGTAAAACAAGACTGCCTAACATCTTTTATTTAGATTGAAACTATGTTTTTACAAAGAAGCAAAACGTACTGGTGTATTCCTCTCAACCGTAAAGGACCATAGTCAGTGCGGTACATGTTGCAGGCAGAACACAATGAGGCAGAGCGGCTCCAACCCAGGACGGTCTACCATACATGGTAATTCTTCCTCGATCTCCCATAGCCGTCTGGTAACCTACAGTGAATTGCAAATGGTAATGCTATGGTTTATTATTAATGTAATGTAATCAAAACAAATTAATGATTAGTTTGTCCAGTGAGACTGCTACCTGTGGTATCTCCTAGCAGCAGATATTCTCAGCTTCTGTGGGCATGGTTGCACAGTTTCCACAGGAGCACCTGTCCAAAATATAGAGAAAATGGAAACATTCACCAAAATATAAAGCTTATGAAATTAAAACACAGACAGACAGTGGAGCTAAGGTGGGTAAGAAGTAAGCTTGGCTACATATCAAGCGCATATAACAGAGGTAATTTATAACATGTCACTTATTGCATATAATGTGGAGCTTGACAACAGTGTAGTGTAGAAAACTGCCCAGTTTAGTCTTTGACTAAAGATTACTGTTGCTGTCAGACATGTTTATGCTGATTTACAGCTTTCATTGTAATACACAAAATAAATTTACTACATAAAGGAAGATGTCATGATGAGCATCTCTGCTCAAAACATGGAG
>NW_019521728.1:3173-4431 GCF_002814215.2 Seriola lalandi dorsalis | reverse complement strand
TCACCGGGAGATGCCGAGGAGTCCCGAGCCCGAGCTCATGCAAATAGACGGCATTCACCTGTCCCCCGAGGAGAAAGCCCGCAGAATTAGGGCTCAGTCCTGTCTGTACTGTGGCCAAGCTGGTCACTTTATTGCCACTTGCCCCATCCGTCCGGCAAAAGGTCCGGCTCGTCAGTAGCGGGAGAGATACTGTCGAGCCGTGTGGTCAGCCCCTCTTCCCCAGACCATCCTCTGCTCGATGCTGCCCTCCTGTGGCGAGGACAGTCCTTTCCTCTCACTGTGCAACTGGACTCAGGGGCGGATGAAAGCCTTATTGACAGTGCCGTTTGCCAGCAGTTGGGCATCCAGACTGAGCCCCTTGATGTTCCACTGGAAACCAAAGCCCTCAATGGTATGCTGCTCAACCACAAGACCGCTCCTGTGCCTGTGCAGCTATCCGGAAATCACCAGGAGGTGATCAGTTTTCACATTATTGACTCTCCTCATGTTCCCCTGATCTTGGGGCTCCCTGGTTAAGGCTCCATAACCCTCATTTTGATTGGGCCACAGGCAGGGTCTGCTCTTGGAGCCCTTACTGTCACTCTCACTGTCTTCGCTCTACTCTAACCTCCACATCTGACCCCCCGCCTGTAGCAGAACCTGTAGATCTGTCATCTGTTCCTGAAGTTTATCATGACCTGGCCCTGATCTTCAGCAAAGAACGGGCTCTTTCTCTCCCCCCCCCCCACCGGCCGTACGACTGTGCTATTGAGCTTCTGCCTGGAGCTCCACTTCCCAGTAGCAAGCTGTATAACCTCTCCTGTCCAGAGCAGCAAGTTATGGAGAAATACATACAGGAGTCTCTGGTGGCCGCCCGTCATCCTCTCCGGTAGGTGCGGGATTTTTCTTAGTGGGGAAAAAAGATGGCACACTGAGACCTTGTATTGACTTAAAAGGGCTTAACAACATCACGGTCAAGAACAAGTATCCCCTGCCTCTCATTGATTCTGCTTTTGTACCTCTCCAAGGCGCCACCGTCTTCACCACCCTGGACCTGCGCAACGCTTACCATCTGATGCGCATAAGAGGGTGATGAATGGAAGACTGCTTTCAACACCCCATTAGGTCATTTCGAATACTTTGTGATGCCTTTTGGGCTGTCCAATGCCCCAGCAGTCTTCCAGGCCCTGGTGAATGATGTGCTTTGTGACATGCTTGGCCGATTTGTGTCTACTTGGATGATATCTTGATTTACTCTCGCTCTCTCCAGGAACACCAG
>NW_019521728.1:1654-2482 GCF_002814215.2 Seriola lalandi dorsalis | reverse complement strand
GCTAAGCGTCTGAACACTTGTCAAGCCAGGTGGGCCCTGTTCTTGGGTAGATTCAATTTCACTATCACTTACCGTCCAGGTTCCAGGAATGTAAAGCCGGATGCCCTGTCCCGCCAGTTCTCAGCCGAAGAAGTCCCTGCCGAACCTGAACCCATCGTGCCTCCTTCCCTTATGATTGCAGCTCTCACCTGGGAGATAGAGGCCAAGGTCCGTCAGGCTCAGTCCACACAGCCCGGCCCAGGTAACGGACCTCCTAACTGTCTCTCTGTCCCAGACTCCGTCCGTTCACAGGTTCTGCAGTGGGCCCACTCCTCCCACCTTACCTGTCACCCGGGGTCTCACCGTACCATCTCCTTCCTCAAACTGCGCTTCTGGTGGCCGACCATGGATGCTGACACCCGGTCGTTTGTGGCAGCCTGCTCCGTCTGCGCCTGAAGTAAAACCACCACCAAGCCCAGTTCTGGTCTGCTCAGTCCTCTGGTCATTCCCAGCCGTCGTTGGTCCCACATCGCCCTGGACTTTGTGACCGGCCTTCCCCCTTCTGAAGGTAATACGGTTGTCCTCACCATCATTGATCGTTTCTCTAAGGCTGCACATTTCATTGCCCTGCCCAAACTCCCCTCTGCACGTGAGACTGCTGATTTGGTGGTACAGCATGTCTTACGCATCCATGGTCTGCCCTCAGATATTGTTTCCGACAGAGGTCCGCAGTTTACCTCCCAAGTTTGGAAAGCTTTCTGTACAGCCATAGGAGTGACTGCTAGCCATCCACAGTCCAATGGCCAGACGGAGCGGGCCAATCAGGAGATGGAGGCGGCTCTCCGCTGC
>NW_019521728.1:0-817 GCF_002814215.2 Seriola lalandi dorsalis | reverse complement strand
GTTGAATCTGGGTACCTGGCTGGCTCATCTGTGCGAGTTCGTTAGTTTGCCGCAGACATGGGCAAATGCAAGTTTTCTGACCTCTGGATGGAGGAATCAGCGTTTAAAGACTGGCTTCGGCCAGTAGTTGGCAACAACCGAGAGGCTTACTGCAACGTCTGTAAGAAGACTATACATATTAAGTGGATGGGGGTGAAGGCGGTTAAATCGCACATGGAGTCAAGCTTGTCGAGCCAGTACTCTAGCTTGTAGTCCTAGCCCTGCCAGACCTAACCTGTTCTCTTTTCTGCACTCCAGCTACACCCTCCGCCCTGACTCCAGCCTGCATCTCCAGCCAGAGCTCATACTTCGCCAGCCTGCTCACCTGCCTTCATCTGCTAGCACCAGCCTCCCTGCCATACCATCTTCCACAATAAACACTCTTATTACCTGACCTCTACCTCCTTCCCTGCTCCTGAGTCCGTCTACCTGGCCGTGACAGTTGCTGTTTCAATGTGGTTCAACATTAAGTGATAAAAATAAAGACTTGTCAACAACGACTTGGCATTTTGTATTTATTTCTATATGTATTATATTTTCAATCTAATCTTGATTTCATGGATTTAATTATCTGAGGCTGTGTGGTATACATTATTAATGCTAAAATTTTTAGATTAGCTACCAGTTGATTTTCCAGATTAAAATGTGTTGAAATGACAATTCTAATCGCGTCTCTTTAAATTTCCCACGAAGGCCTCTTATTTCTGGTCTATCGTTTCATGGTTATTATTGTGTGATGTAACCGTAAGATTACACGCCATTAATGCAACTCATCAGA
>NW_019521727.1:1599-2597 GCF_002814215.2 Seriola lalandi dorsalis | reverse complement strand
CAGCACATCAAAGGGCGGCAACCAGGCGCCGCTCGTGTCGATGATGAAACACTGTAAGTTTTCAACTTTTTACTATATCCACTTTTCTTTTCTTGTTTGGATGAAGGATTCGTCACATTTTATAACCATATTGTAACATTAAACATCATACCGTGCCATTCATCACTCAGACACACACACACACACACACACACACACACACACACACACACACACACAATATTCTTGAGAGAAAAGGCAGAGTGTATGTTCCTGTGAATGAACAGCACTTTATATTTTGTTAGTTAAAAAAGAAAACTGCTGCTGTTTATATTTGATTGATTTTATGATGATAACATTTTCTTGATTCTTGCACAACAAGAACGTGTTTTATTTATTGCAAGTATTTTATTTCATTTTATTTTTTGTTAAACGCTACCTCTGACGTCAGATTGCACTATTGTTTTCAATACTTGAATTTAATTTAGAATTTGGTAATTTTTGGTGAAATCAATAAAAATAGGTTGGAATGAAGAAATGTGTGTTTTTTCATTGAGATACATAAATTAGCATATGTAAATTGCTATATAAGTCAAATAATGGGAAAATAATCGATAATCCAATCGAATCCAATTGAAAAAATGAATCGTTAGATTAATCGATGCATCGAAAAAATAATCGCTAGATTAATCGATTACAAAAATAATCGTTTTGCCCAGCCCTAGTCTGAAGGTTCATCCTCTGGAGAGAGTCACAGATCTACACCGTGACGCCGGCAGCTGTTGTCCTGTACACACTGTGCGTACATGAGATCCACCCACTGACAGTCTGAGTCTGGATTCAAGAGGAGAGCAGGAGATAAAGGAGGAGTCTGGAGCTTTGATGCCCAGTGTTGACACTGCAGATGTGCAGCACTGATGAACATCTGTCATGATATTTTTGATGCGGAGGCCGTTGTGTAAGAGTTAGATGTAACGTTCAGACGCAGAATGAACGGGGAGTCTGTAGATCTGGACTCT
>NW_019521727.1:0-1051 GCF_002814215.2 Seriola lalandi dorsalis | reverse complement strand
TTTGACATGATTTTTATTCTGATGATTTCTTAAAGCTGAGCTGAGTTCACCTCAGATATTTACCTGTATAATCAGGATGAAGATGATGATGATGGTTTGTCTTATTTGTCCCTGTCCTCCCCTCCTGTCATGTGACCTCAGCTCCATCAGGGACATGTCCTCCAGAGGTCTGACTGTCCTCAGCCAATCAGACGACAGGAGCAAACAGCTGATTGAGGAACAACGCAGCACAGAAGAATCCAGGTCAGACTAACTTTACATTACGACAGAAGCAGGAAACAGTCTGACTGGAGCTGTAAACCATGATTAATCTGACAGGTAATATTTGAAAATAAAAACCTTTCTAACTAGAAAACCGGAACCTGAGGATGATGAGTCCTGAGGTGATCAATATTCACGTTACTACAGTCGCTGATGTTTGTCAGCTCCATGGTGATCTTCGTTAGTACGACAACAACATTTCATTTACAGCAAAGTTCATTTATGTTATTTATTCATACAGCTGCAGAGTTCACCTGAGTACTGCTCACCTGTCTGCTTCCTGTATCTGTTGCTCAGACTTTAGAGACGTGTTGTTTGTCTTCAGACTGGATCTATAACTGAGATCTTCAGTGTGTAGTTGTGTAGTTGTGTGTGTAGTTGTGTAGTTGAGTAATTGTGTAGTTGTGTGTGTAGTTGAGTAATTGCATGTGTAGTTGTGTAGTTGTGTAGTTGAGTAATTGTGTAGTTGTGTGTGTAGTTGTGTAGTTGTGTGTGTAGTTGAGTAATTGCGTGTGTAGTTGTGTAGTTGTGTGTGTAGTTGAGTAGTTGTGTAGTTGTGTGTGTAGTTGTGTAGTTGTGTGTGTAGTTGAGTAGTTGTGTGTGTAGTTGAGTAGTTGTGTGTGTAGTTGAGTAGTTGTGTAATTGTGTAGTTGAGTAATTGTGTGTATAGTTGAGTACCTCAGTGAGTCTGTAAAGACTCGTAACAGCAGCATCAGTTCCTGATCCTGATTCCTGATGATTCTCTCCTCCTCTCTCCTCCTCTCTCCTCCTCTCTGCTCCTCTCTCCTCC
>NW_019521726.1:6347-7460 GCF_002814215.2 Seriola lalandi dorsalis | reverse complement strand
TTACAACTCTTTACCATTATTTATATCAAGATTTACATGCTTGCTGAGCTGCTAATGGTGGCTAGCTAGCTTATCTAATTAGCTGTGGTCAACAGTACTCGGCTTTTGTCCACTACTGTTGGCCACAGCCGTAAAACATGAACAATTTAAATAGTAAGGTATAACAAAAATATAATAATTTGTATGTTTTATTCACTAAATAGTTGTGTGTTCTGACATTAGCGTTGTCATTCCAGAGTATCACAGAGAGACTATCCACATTTGCTCCGATCAACTTCCTGTTGTGCTCTACCTCCTCATAAGGATGGTCGGCACCGCTTTATGGACGGCCCTGCTGCTGCTGGTGTTGAGAAAACGTCACTGTGGGAGACAGGTGTAAAAAGAAAACTTATATATATACTATCACCAACCATTTGTCTAATTTCCAGTCACCCTTTCATTTATTCTTTAAGATAACTTCACGATAATTAAAATCATGGTATTTGTGAGGTCAAAGAAAGAAATACCTTTTTAGTTGTTGTTTTATAATATATAATAAATATAATTCAACATAGAGAGCCTTTACTTTATCAAAGAAATTGTATTTTTGCAGAAAATTATGCATGCAATTTTTAAGCTTTTTCAAATTTGTATTATTGATTATTATTCATCAAGTTTTTTATTTATTTGCATTTCTACAGCTGACGAATCTGGACAGAAGAGAAGCTGTGATAACCTGACCAGACAAATTAATGAGTAAACCATGCAACATGTCATCTTTACAGTCAAGTGCAACTGACTTCATCTTTGTTTTCTTTTTGTCTTTTTTCTTTCTGTGTTTTTAATTCAGTCGAATAAAATAACATTTGTCAGAAGTCTCAGTGACATTTGTAGTGTTTTTAAGCCACGCCACTTTTCTATAATGTGAGTGTTTAACCCCGATAAAGCCTGAGCAGAATAACCACAACGTCTCTGCAGCTCTGTGAATAGAAGCAGTGGGTGTGTTCTCACTCACAGGTATCTGAAGTCACGTAGTTTGGTTTTGAGAAGCTGCTGAATCTTTGATGTCTTAAATAACTTGTACATCTGAACCCCAACTTATCAGGACAAAGTGCATAATGAGATCAAATAAAT
>NW_019521726.1:0-1125 GCF_002814215.2 Seriola lalandi dorsalis | reverse complement strand
TCGTCTCACCTCAAAGGAAAGTAAGCTGCAGGATCAGAGTCCAGAATAAAGAACTGTGCAATAAAACCATGTACTTTCACCCCAGCTTTAATTACTTTATAGTTTCTTGAATCCCTACTGGATTTTTGCTTTTAGATTTTTAGACTGCATGAACAATGCATGTGTATTAGCATCGTCAAGTCATTCCAGGCAACTTCTAATCACATGAAAGTGACTGAATAGAATAATGTATAAAAGGTGTGTGTTGATGCAGTATACTAACACAGAGAAAAGGTGTGTCTGTCCTTGTGTCTTTGTCCTTTCATTTTCTGTTAGTGTGTTTATTTACGGCCTGTTTTGCCCGTAGTAACTGGACTTTGGATCTGCTGTAAAGAGGTTGGTGGGTGGATGAAACGAGGAGGTTGTGTCAGTAGTAAATGTGATAAGTAACAATAGATGTCTTTGTCAGAGTGGTTACTTGGTTAAAATAAACATGAGTATATGGTGTGATATGAGGCTGTTTTACTGCAGAGGTGGGACTAGATCAGGAGTGAGTGGAGCTTTCTCCATAAAGATGATGATAATTCCCTCGTCCCGAAGTCTCTGGTTGTTTTTAATGTGTTTTTGGTTAGAAGGTCTGTGTTTAACACAAGCTCAAGACGTTTTCATGTTTTATTCTACAACATGAAAAACATCAACCAAGTGATACCAACATGTGGGTTAGCCTACAACAATTCATCATCCCTGCGGCACTCTTTTCAAACAAGAATATCTAACATTGCTGGTTATGACAGTAACAATAAGTTACTATTAATATTATCTATTTGTATGTTAGTTCACTACAGAGCTAAACGCATCCTGGTGTCCTGATGTTGGTTTCCCAGTTTCCTCTTTGGCGTTCTTGTTTTTCAGCTTATTTGCTCTGAAATAAGCTCCTCTGGCGCCACCTGGTGAGACTGTAGATATAATGTTTTACTGTTCGTATGATCTAAATTCAGAGCCTCTCTCAGAAACCTCAAACCTGCAGTTGCTTTAGTCACCAGACGACACACAGGAAGAGGAGGTTCTTACTTATTATGTCTTATTTTAGTGTGATGCTCAGTCAGTCAGCAGCAAGACAACATGGAGGTCACAGCTCTCGGCTTC
>NW_019521725.1:0-3579 GCF_002814215.2 Seriola lalandi dorsalis | reverse complement strand
ACATAAAAATTAAACTACGTTCAGAGGAAGGATTACAGTCTGAAAAAGAAAGAGGTCGACAGCGAGGACAAACCTGGGTTACCATTGGTGTGGCTTTTCCTCAGTGGAGAGCACTGACAGAAGAGAAGGGACTGAGGACAGACATGAATATCCCCTTCATGCTATTGGTAAAAGATTTTGAGCAGGTTATGTTCTTATATCACCTACTTTAAATAATGGAGGGGGAGAGAAGCACCTGGTTGGATGCATTGACGCATTTGAGATCCGATCAGTCAGACCACATTCGGAGGAGGTCTGGGCCACATGTGTCACATGCTTTTAGCAGTGTGGACACAAATGCATCCTGGGCAACATTAAAGGACCGCCCACTCTACTGACGTCCTCTGCCACAGTCTCATTAGTCCCGCCACAGACACACACACTCAAGCACATTGACAACGGACCCGTCTGTTTGATTGGCTCAAAACAACTACACATACCACATGGTCACTCAAGACACATGTGGAGACGTATTTTAAAGCCAGGTGTGAACTGAAGTGCTTAGAGCTGACTTCCTATGATCGGATCACTGAAGACACATGTTAATGCAGGTCTGAGCAGAGCCTCAGAAACATCACCACCTGGATCACTGAGGATCTTCACAGACACTGAGCTCCTGTGAGTTTGAGACTATTTTCCAACCATAGGTGAAATCAGGGATTCAGCTTGGACAAAGAGGAGGAAGAGCAGGTACAGAGAGAGGACGATGACACTTAGAACAGAGAGACAGAAAGTTGAAATCTGGATAAGAAAAGAGGGAATTGTCACAGTTTCCCTCCACAGCCCCACCCATGCACCGATTCAGTTTAAAATGACTCCTGGTTTCGACCTTGGGTGGGAACTTTTAAGGTTTGTGTCAATAGCAGTTGAAGCACAATAAATCTCATCAGCTGTACTCACCAGTGTTTGGATCCGACTCTGCTGTTTTGTTGAGAAAAACCTGATGGATTCAGTTTAGTTTTCCTTGAAAGAAGAACAGAGACTTGTCTCGACTGCAGCTCTCCTGATACTTAAACTAACTTTCACTAGACGCTGAAGCTCTCCTTATATGTCAGTGTTGCTCCACCTCAGTGCAGCTCTGTAGGTGAGGTTTTATTGACTCTTTATACCTTTGAAACAAGATGGATTCAAACTTTTGTTCATCTTTGTTACTGTAACTATAAACTGACAACATCCAACTCAAATGATTTTGTTTTTATTGGTGAAATAGTCGTGTGACTGCACATAAAAAACACACAGAAAACAAATATGGATGTTTGTATGAGAAGCAGTGATATGTATTCGTATTACAATGAAATGTAAGATACGGGGAATCCTCGGCTGATCTGGAAACCCTTTACTTCAAATCACGTTATGCATATATACTGTATATATGTATACTTAAACTTTCCTTTAAAGAAATTTAACGTTGAAACTGTCCTTATCTTTTATTGCAGCTCTGTCAGCAAGATTTTATTGCCTCTTTGCAAGATTAATTTTTACTTTCCCTTGACCTTTGTTTCTGCCTGTTACCGTCTGTAGAACATAAGAAAAGCATTTAGTGCAGGGGCATTGAGTGGTGCAGTGGGTTGAGCAGGCGCCCCATATGTAGAGGCTACAGTCTTCGCTGCAGTCAGTCCTGGTTCGAATCTCGCATCGGACGGCCCTTCACTGCATGTCATTCCCCCTCTCTCTGCCTCCCCATTTCCTGTCTCTCTCTACTATGCTATCCAATAAAGGCATAAAAAGCCCAAGAAATATGTACTTTAAAAGATGTCAGTGCAAGAAAAGACAAAATTTACTTTATCTCTTCATCAAAAGACTCCAAAATCCCCTTTAAAAAATTGGAAAGCTTTAAATCTTACTCTGCCCCCTACACTGAGAAAGGACTCAAAAACCATCACTGGAATTACGTTTTCTTTATTGGAGACAACATCAGAAAAAAAGCATTTTGGATTTTGTTTGAGAATCCAACACCTTTTAAGCATACAAACATCAATAGTTTAAGTTCATTACCCAGAAATATAAGGATTTCAGCTAAATCTCTTTTCTCCACATTCTTTTAATGTTTTAACAGTTTTTAATGCAGTGATTTTACTTTATAGAGACAATTAGACTGCACTAGATAGGATCCGTTATCACAGATTATTTCCAACAGAAGGAGCAGAAGGAATATGATATAGAAAAGTGTTTAAAATAGCATAAAAAAGACGAATACCATCTTATCGGACGTTATATGACGCTGAATTTTCTTTTCTAATGAAATCTAATGTTTCTACTCATTGTTATTGTTAGAGAAACTGCTGATAATCACTCTGAACACAATAGGCACACAAGACCCTGGTGGGTTGAGGATTAGAAAAATACAGTGTACAGTGGGACACATATTCTTTACAGGAGCCAAAAGGATGTAACTCAGAAAAGAAAGACAAAGTTTCACCTTTAATGCATTTCCCGGAGACAATAGACTAGAACATGATTGGCCATTTGCTCAACAAACAACATAATATTGACCAATGGGAAAAAGCCTAATTGACTGAGCAGGCACTAATGTAATGTATGCCACATTGGTAGATATACATGCTGGCATATTCAAACATCTGGAAGGCAATTCATTTTTCACATTCCTCAGTTACTCCAATTCCAGCAAATATAGGTAGAAGCTCTGTTCTGAAAAATCCATGGTAATATCAAAATGAGTAATAAACCAAAGAATGAGTGATTACCAGTGATTCATAATTTTACTTTCACGTTATTTGACACTCGATGTCCCTGGTGTGGATCGCAACACCATCATTCAGGCAGGGACTGAAAAATGGGTGGAGTTTGTCAGTGAAGGAGCAGCCAGTAAAAGAGTAGATAAGAGCTGCAGTATCAACATCATGAAAGGAGACCAGACCCTCCTCATAATCCACAAACACCCCCACCTTCTCAGGCTGAGACTTCAGAGGGAGAAGGACAGATGGTTCAGCAGGAGCAAAGTACCATCCTCGCCGCTTCAAACATACAGTCCAGAAACCATTCTTGGGGCTCAGTGTGATTCGTCCTTTCACGTTGGACTCTGTGGTCACTCCTAAAGTCCATGTAGACCACCTGCTAACCTGAACCTCAAAGTAAAATATTCCGGAAGTGAAACCCTGCTTTGATAAGACACATCTACAGACATAACGCTCATTTACCTTTTGTCTAGGATTAGACTGGGTGGGTTTGGGATGGACTATATCAGGATCCAGTAACACGTCCACTGCATACTGCTGGACCCTCTTCAGCTCAGTCTCAAAAATGTTCTTTGTCTGTTTACTGAGCGTCTGCTCCAGCTGAATCACAGCTCTCACCACAGTCCCCTCATGTGATGGAGGACAGAAGCTGACCTCTGTCCAGTCCTTGGTGGGTGGAGCAGTGTTCAGGGATGAGAAGCTTTGGATCAGGTGGAGGTGATCTTCAGAGACTGAGAGCTGCTCCACCTCACTGCTTCTCTTCTTCAGCTCAGAGATTTCCTGCTCCAGCTCTTTGATGAAGTCTTCAGCCTGTTTCTCTGTTGTTCTCTGCTTCTCTTTGATC
>NW_019521724.1:3047-4562 GCF_002814215.2 Seriola lalandi dorsalis | reverse complement strand
ATATATATATATACACACAGTATATATGTATATATGTACAGTATATATATATATATATATATTATAATATTATGTCATAATGTGACAGCAGCATGATTCATCTTATTTAAATTAATAAACGTTGACCCAGAAACAGAAGAGGATGAGAAAGAAGCTGTTTCTGATTTCAGGATAGAAACTGTTTTTTCATCATTTTCTTCTGAGAAGAAAGAAAAAAAAGATTTTCTTCTTTCTTTTTTAGTGAAACCTTTTTTTGTATGTTTCTTTCTTCCCCCTCTCTCCTGCCTCTCAGGCCTCGTTCTCACACATGAAAGAAATATTATCCTGTGGTCAGAAAAATAAAAACAGTTTAAAATCTAATACATATAAAAACAATTTCAGGAGGATCCTGGGAGATCTGACGGGAAGAAACTAAATCTGATGATTTAACAGCTGTTCAGTTTCTCAAAGACCTGATGACATCAGAGAAGAAACTCTCACGTGCACGTTTGAAACACACCTGGTGGCAGACGTTTGTTGCCATGGTGACCAGGCAGAGGGTCTTTAGACCGTCAGCTGATCCTGGTCCCCGACTTTAACATCTGGAACATGATCCTTCTCTGACCTGAACCGCTCCAGATGTTCACTGTCCAGGTCATGGACGAAAACAAACACAAACAGGATTTAAAGATCAAACCACCTCAGCTCCATGTTCGATGGTGGATTTGACATCAGCTGTGATTTCTCATTATTCTTTATTGCCCTGATCTGAAAAAAATCACTATAGATACCTTTTGTTTTTCAATTTAAACTTCTCGTTAAAAACTGTTTCCTCCGATTCAAATTTACCTCATATAAAGAAACTTAGCTCAAGCTTTAACTGTATTTATATCTAGAAAATTACACATTTGCCTGAAGAGGCTTGAGGCCACATCCACACCGCTGTGTTTTCATTTTAAAACGGCGTTTCCAAATGAAAACGACCTCCGACCAGACGATCACACCTGAAAACACAGACACACCTGAGCTATCACACAGGACAAGGACAAGCCGGTCTAAACAGGAAGTAGATTGTCTTCTCTGCAAATGGTTGGTTACGTGGGTGTCTACGTTATTGTTCAGTTTCTGTCTGTCTACAGCGCCATCCTGGAGTTTTCAAAATAAAATGGATCAACACTTCAAATAAAGCACAGAAGAAGAAGAAAACATGGAGCTTTAAGACTTCAGACAGGAAGTTTCTGTAAAACGACGTCAGAAACTTTGCAGTATGATTTTAATATCACATTATAAGTAGACGTGGTGGGACTACTGCTATAAGCCTGTTAGTCTATTAGCATGTCAGTCTATTAGCATGTCAGTCTATTAGCCTGTTCCTGCTCCTCCTCTGATGAACTGATGGAATATGTTGATTAATAAAACAGTGAGTTCATCACTGAGTTGGTGCATTTTATTCTTAAAACTGGTTTAATCGAGCATAAAAACACATTCTGCTTTGTGATGAGTTCAGGTCCAAATACTGCCCCCACCCCCACCCAC
>NW_019521723.1:7758-8859 GCF_002814215.2 Seriola lalandi dorsalis | reverse complement strand
TTTTATGATTTTGTTTTTATTTATTGTTTTAATTGTCTTTCTTCCATTGTTGCTTGTGTCTGAGAGTTAACAAACATCATTTTGTTCTATGCCCACAGTGAATAAAAGCAACAATAATAGAGGTATTTGGGGTATTTTATTCAGTGGACATCTTCTATTTCTAACAGCAGGTAGTATTTGTAGTGGACTTTTAGCCTGTAGCATGACAATTACAATACCTGCGGTTTTCTAGTACAGATGCAAAAAGTATATCTAGTTGTAGTTTCTGTCCAGTCAAAGTGCTTCATAGGATTCGTGTAAAATAAAATGAACAATGTGGATGTAAAAGAAATAGAGGCAGTGGTGATATTTTGTAGCAGTTGCTGTATTTGTAATATTAGAATTCACTGCATTGTATTAAATGCAGTAGAAATAGTATTTGAACAAATTTTTCGACGTAGTAGCAGCAATGACTCTAAGTATTAGTTACTTGTTTTGTTTCAGCATGTGTCACTGTGTTATTTTTGCATTTCAATAAAACAAGAGGCAAGAGCATCATCACGTCGTTATGGCAACCACCATCAGCATCATCTGGATCTCCCTGCACTTCTTCTAACTAACCACAGGGTGGAGGTCTTCCTCTCTGATTCATTTTAAATTTCAGCACCAGTAGCAAACAGAGACTCAGAAACACCTTATTTCTCTATATCCTTTATTTAAACAGGGAACAGTATTGATTTTCACGTTATACCATCACCAAAATATTCTGATTGTACACTGGATTTAAACAGTTTAATTCTACAGAAAATATACACAAAAAAAAAATCTGATTGGACTAAAATGATTTACACTGTGCAAATAATGTCATAAAACAACTGTCAATGTGATCTTTTTTCACTACAGACATTTCGAACATGTCACAGGTGTAAATAATAAAAAGAAATTAGGCTGAATTCCATTTAGCTTCTTCAGGTTCAGAGTCCATTGTTAATGTCACACCTGTGCTTCTCTACTGTCACAAGTCAAAATGTCTGCAGTGAAAAAAGGCCTTCGGTCAGACAGCCGCCTCATCTGTGGGCTGCAGGGGCTGATGGGAGGTTTGAGGAGGCGTCAGAAACCACA
>NW_019521723.1:0-2475 GCF_002814215.2 Seriola lalandi dorsalis | reverse complement strand
TCAGACCTGCTGGTAGAGATACAATAACACCATTTTTAATCAATGTTTTATAGAAAATTAATGAATTTCTCAGAGCTCACACATTATTCTCTTAACAAGTTTTAATATTAACATCAATTTTTTATATCTGACTGTTTATAACTTCATTAAAACGTAATCAGGAGATAACAGACACACAGCAGCTTTCAGGGTCTTTTTTTAATATGATGCTTATTTTATATATAATGTTGAATATATCTGTCAGTTTCCTCAGTTACTCTTTCTTTATCCTGATATTGTTTTTGCTGTAATGTATTTTTGAAGTGTTTTAACTGTTAAGCGCATATTGTAAAATCTGAAAATAAAGTTCCTTTCTCTTGCTCTTATTAGTTACAGCAGCCGTTCAATTATTTTTTATGACTGTTTTTTTAAGTCTGTTTTTGTTCAGTAATTGTTTTAGCAGTGGTGGAAGGTAATTAAGTACATTTACACTAAGTACTGAATTTTGAGGTACTTTTACTTTACTTAAATACTTGCTTTTCATGCTACTTTATATTTCCACTCCACTTTCTTCTTCACTACATTCATTTGACAGCTTTAGTTAAACAAGCGAGATACTTTAACACTTCAGTTCAGTGAAGCTCCTCCTGTTCTGTTTCGACCCCCCCACATTGTCACTGTATAATTCACACTGTGTCACAACACTGAGGTTTAGAGTTTAGTTTAGTTTCAGTCTAGTTTCCTTTACACCTTGTTTGTAAGTTTGACGTCTCTTGCTGAGCTGTAACAAACAGGGCCAAAGTAATGAGGACGTCGTCAATATGCATTAGTTATAATTAACTGAACATCATTAACGAAGCAGCTGCTTTAATTCTCAATTCTTCACATGGTGTGAAATGCAAACAGGGACACACTAAAGCTCTTGTCAATGATTCCTTTTCGTGTTGAGCCTTGACAATATCATATTTATATGAATACCGTTTACTAACGAGCTCATAAACAGATGTTAATGTGGTGTCTATTCTAGACCACACGAAGTTAAACCAGGGACGAGGAACTCACACGTCACACGTTTCAGCAGTTCGTCATTAGTCTCATCAATATGCATTTAGAGTTCAGAGAACCCCACATGCTGATGAGCAGCAAATTACTGAAACTTTATTCAGGAGTGGGTAATATGCAGATGTGATCCAGGCATCATGAACCAGATGTTTTGGTCCTGTCTGCAGCTGGAGGATTTTTGGACCAGGGTATCAGCTGGTCGCCAAAGGTTAGAGATCAGGCTCGAACATGAACGACTAAAACATTTTACTGCACAACCATGAGGTTTTATAAGATCTGGAAATGTTTCTTTGTTCAAATACTCATCAATGTTCTGGTTGTTTGCAGATTCATATTGAGAAAATGTAATAAAAGTTTTTGAATGATCAGACATTACCAACAGGCATCAGACCATACAACATTTAAAAGTATGGTGCTTCAGGTATGCTGACTTGTTCGTGGGTCTCTGGGTTCAGTTGAACTTTGTGTGGGTGGAGGGCTGAGTGGAAAAAAGTGACACCAACAGACAAACTACAGAGGGGGGTTCATGTACAGCAGCAGATATCAATATGCTCTCAGTGGTTATTAGGTCTCATAAAAAACAGTTGACAGTGAATCAACACTTCCTGCAGCAGATGGCATGTGTGGGTGTCTGCTCTGCAGCCTCCACACCGTTAGCTGTGGCTTTTCACTAACCTAACCCTTGTAAATAATGTTTCATATTTTATCTAGTATAAATTTGAAATGGCTCGTAAATGAAATAAATGTAAACAACAGTGTCATCAGCGTAGAGTTTTACATCCACACTGACACTATAGCAGTAGATGGCTAATTTTCAAGCTAAATGTTAGATGAAAAAACTCCTTCAATCTGCTCAGGTCCCATTATAACAGTGTTTTCAGTCTTCAGAGCGTTCACATGAGACACATTACAAACTGAAATCTGAACGTGAGAGTCAAGAAAATAAAACTGGGATTTTTGACCGAGGTGTTGGTGGACATCATTATTAGACAGACAAATTAAAATGCAAAAAAGTAGAAATATAAAAAAAAAAGAAAGGATTTTAATAATAAGAGCCAAATATTTTTGTTTTATATTAAACACAAACATGTAAATGTTATACATACAAATCAACATAAATATCAGATAAATTAAGATATTCTCCTGCATATTTTTGGGTATCAATAGGTATTTTGTTTTTGACAAAAAAACTGACAGATATATTCAACATTATATATAAAATAAGCATCATATTAAAAAAAGACCCTGAAAGCTGCTGTGTGTCTGTTATCTCCTGATTACGTTTTAATGAAGTTATAAACAGTCAGATATAAAAAATTGATGTTAATATTAAAACTTGTTAAGAGAATAATGTGTGAGCTCTGAGAAATTCATTAATTTTCTATAAAACATTGATTAAAAATGGTGTTATTGTATCTCTACCAGCAGGTCTGA
>NW_019521722.1:5060-5608 GCF_002814215.2 Seriola lalandi dorsalis | reverse complement strand
GTGGATATTATAATCATGATTTTGTGTTTTATATGGATTCAAATGTCACAGCTGTCGCATCGCCTGACAACCATAACAGGAAATGTAATGCACTGCATGATTTTACAGGGAAATAAACACGCAAATTTATGTCATCCATGTATTCAGTATCCTTGAACATGATTAATCAACAGTACTCAGTTGTTTACAACCTTTGCCTCACCTATAATACAATAAAAAAAAACAATATTTCAAATACAAGACCTGAAAACATATTAAAATGTAAGTTTAAAGAATATTAGAATAACATGCTTTAAACATTAAATAAGATGTGTAAACAAATGTGAGTTTTGCTATCCCTCACTGGCACCAGACTGATTAGTGGACTACAAGTTCAAGTGAGACAAGTTGTTTTTAGTTGCTTACCTCAGGTCAGTTTTCCCACATTACAGTTAGGAAACAAAGCCGACTCACGATGTACTAAACAGAACTTTTTCTCCAGGGCAAAAGGAAACCCAGTACAGTGCAGGTGTGTGCTTCAGTGAACTGAAGTGTTACAGTCCTTACAG
>NW_019521722.1:3184-3919 GCF_002814215.2 Seriola lalandi dorsalis | reverse complement strand
TTAACAGTTTATTGTTTAACAGTTTCAACAGCAGAGAAATCACTTATCCATTTAAACAAAACTCCAAAAACTGCTATGATAACATAAATGTGATTTTACATGATGTTACTGGATCTTAAGCACAACATCAAAAAATAAAACATGAATATAGACTGGTGTTTCATTCCTGTTGTCTCTTGTAAGCAGATTACCTTATATACTGACGTGAGAGAAAACTAAGTTTTAAATGACTAAATTTAAAACAAAGTTTTAGATTACAGTCGAGACAGACGGCTGCCCACGATGTGCCTGGTTCTGCTCAAGGTTTCTACCTATCAGAAAGAGTTTCTTCTTGCCACTGTTTGCAAGTGCTTGCTCGTAGGGGAACGGTGAGTCTCTTTAAAAAATATTATAACCAGTATTCAGTGCTATATTAAAAAATTTAATAAAATTGAAATAGGATAAAAATTGAACCTGAAATAGCAAGAAAGAGAAGAACACTTATGGAAATAAGTAATATATACAAACGATCAGTGTAATTTCACCAGGTGTGACAAAGACAGTGAAAAATATGTTTACATGATTATTTCAGATGGAATTATAGTTGTAAATCTCCCTAGTCATCAATTGCTTTGTAATTGAATTTTATTTTTATTTGCAATCTTCAATGAATTTAGTAAGTTAGTAATTTTGTGTCTGTCCTCCCAAGATTGTGATTCCTACAGTTCCCAGAAAGCCCTTCAATAAACCCAGAAA
>NW_019521722.1:0-2159 GCF_002814215.2 Seriola lalandi dorsalis | reverse complement strand
AACAGTAGTTAAATGTGGCTCAGGAGCTAGATCGGATCAGGAGCTAATCAGAGGGTCGGCTCCTGCAGTTTGCATGTTAAAGTGTCCCTGGGCAAGAAAATGAACCCCAAAATTGCCCCCGATGTATCATCAGTGTGTTAGAAAAGTGCTGAAGGCAAAGTAAAAGCCCTCTATGAACAGATGAGTGAACTGGTGAATGTGGCTGGTAGTGTGAAGCACACAAGACTACAACATCGCCACATTCGTGCAGTCCATTTAGATGAATCATTTTTTTAACATCACCCAGGGTTTTACTTCGTCCATATGAATAAATGAGGTGTATGTCCATGTGGAAAACAATTATTAGACAGGATGACGTGCTGAACACACGTGATAGAATAGGCTACTCATGACAGTAAGAATATTAACCACATATGCTCACCATCGTAGCAGATGAATGACTTTGCCTGATCACAAACTAGATCGTACAATTTAAGTGCAGTGTTCATCGAAACACAGTTCTCATGACCCTTGACATCATTCGGCTCGTCTTCATCCCATAGTGTGTGTGTTTCATTGTACTCCACTCCAGGTAGAGACCAGTGCCACTCCCTTTCTCCTGTGTTGTTGTTGTGCAACCCAATCCAGGCTTTAGTTTGAGCCTCTAAGTTACGGAGTCTCTTTATGTCTGTCATGTTATACACTGTGGCCAGGTCAGTATACTTCTGTCTACAGTACGACTTAGCTTCATCCCAGTTCTTAGTCTCTTCAATGAAGTGGTACTCATAGAAGTGACATGTGGAGAAAGGACAATGACCTACAGAGAGAAAATACTGTAGTGTTAGAGCTACTAGCATGACACGCATCTAAAATCATAAGCTCCACATTTCGTTTGTACACCTTGCCACCTTAATTTAAATGTGGCTCAGTGCCCAGTCTAATTACTTGATTTATTTTTATCGACCCAGCATAAACTGTAGTGATCCTCAACACAACAATGTAACAAAAAGGGAAATTACAGAAAAGGTTAAAGAGCCCACTGGACTATTTGACTTTGAATAAACTTTCACTTCAGTAATGATCAGTGACATATAAACATCAAGCTGTAGTTACATGTGTTTAAAAAAAGAATTGCAGCAGTAATACTGCCCGATATCTGGTAAGATAATTCCCTTACCCATCAGAACGAGTAGAAACAGACTCCACTGCATCTTTGCTCTGTTGGGGGAAACTGATATTTTAGTGTGCAGCAAACCAGTCACAGTGATTCTGATATAGATTGTGGCAGTTTAAAGAAAATGTGCGGTTAAGAAACACAAGCAAAGTGTACCACCCTCTCCAGGAAGCAAAGTAATGCTTAGAGGCAAACATGCAAACTATGATCAAACCATGAAAAGATCTAACAAAACCCTAACTTTGCTTAAAATTATATTTAGTATGAAGGAGTAATGAAGGAAAACAACAACGCTCGCTGTACTGTCCACCTCTGCACACACAGTAAATGATATATCTAGGTTACACAACAGAATCATAACTTACATGGCCTGATTCCCTCTCCCAGCACCTTCAGTCTGATGTCTCTCCTTGATGAGGTGATGACGACTACTCAAATATTGACCTGGTAGGTGCTGTCTTATACCTTAATAGGCTACCAGCATTTCAATATTCAAATACAGAGGACTCAGATCTCTATCATGACGAAGAAATTGTCAATGGATTTCAGAAACATAGTTTACATAATGTAACTTAAATAAAACAAAAAAACAGAAGTGGGACATACTTCCCTGTCCACTGCCCAACATGCAGGAACAAAGATGCTATTTTACAATATCCACTAATAAGAAAAATGTATTTAATTCATGTTAACTACTTAAAAAGACGCCTGATTTTCGCATTGTCCAAAATTCAACTTGGAAAATTCAAAGATAACATTTACTCCCTGAGTTATTGAGGTATTAATGTTACTATGATTTTAATCCATTTTTGGTGTCATTCTATTTATTGCATTTACATATACTGTAACTGATGTCAGGATTGCATATTATAACATTGAGGTTTTATCGTGCTCAGGAAAGTGTTTACCGTTGACACTAATAACTCATTGTCCTTTAGGAGATTCACAATTTAATTTAATATTATAGAAAACAAACATATCACAGTTTTAAGAAGATAAAAATGAC
>NW_019521721.1:39116-39894 GCF_002814215.2 Seriola lalandi dorsalis | reverse complement strand
CAGACCCTCCATCTGAAATGACACAAACAAGAGTCTTCACTGAAGGCTGAATGTTGGATAACATGGAAAACCTGATCAAACCCAATTATGCATAAATTTATTTTCAAAATAAGAATGATCCAATCCAAAGAGGATCCAAGTACAAGTACAAGGTTTAGTTCAGAAGAGGCAGGAACAGACGGAAGAAAATAAAAATAACAGCATATATATATATATATATACACACATATATACATATATACACACATCTGCATTCCTTCATTTATATATCTTAAAAAGATAGTAGTAGTAGTAAATTGGGATAAAACTAGTTCTTTTGCTTACTGCTTATTTTTCTTTTTAAATGTCCTTTATTGACACCTGATATCTGAGATGACACATATTTTCATCCTTACTACAAAAATCCCCACTGTCTTATCTCTGACTGATGTTTAATCCTAGTGTCTTTTTAGGAAAGTATTAATTGTAAATAAAATTATGAATGAAAAAACCTTGTTGCCTGAACGTCTCATTCAGCCCGTTATGGCAAACAGAGCAGCTTTGTAATAATATTCTCTTAGAATTAATGTCATGAAAACTAATGCAAAAATAATTTGATTATATGTTTCAAAGACAAGAATTTTCTAATTTAAAGAATTTTCTAACCTATTTAATATTTGTGAAACAAAATCACAAATAATTATTGTGCAATATCGAATGTTTCTCACATAGAATTCTGATTTAAAAAGAAAATTCAGATTATACAGGATGAGGATGATGATGATGATGATGATGATGA
>NW_019521721.1:32368-34918 GCF_002814215.2 Seriola lalandi dorsalis | reverse complement strand
GATGAAGTCATTAGATGTTCAGTGGATGATCGTCCTCACGACTGTTGCAGCTTGTTTTTCAGCAGGTTTTGCACAAAAAGTTCTGAACTGATTTGAAGCACACTTGGTGGATGGGGGAGGGGCCAGTGAAAAGGGGCGGACACAGGAACTTTTTATTACTTTCTTTAACATTGCATGATTGAATTTTTTTTTTTTTTTTTACATTTTCATATTGTTTTTGTTTTTATTTAACAAAAGCGCTATAACAAAACCAAGAGGTGTGTTCGTACATTTGGACATTTTACCGACGCACCGCAGGATCCTGATGTATTTTAAACGTGTAGAATTAAACTCACTATACTGAATATGGTCGTAAACTGATTCCACTGTTGTGAAATTAAATGAATGAATGAATGAAAAGAGAACTCCACATTACGTCAGTATTCACAGTAAAATGTGGAGTTTGATATTCTTCTTTATCCACATTCAGATTTTGTATAATTTAGATTTTTAAAAGTAGTTTAATAAGTTTTTTTTATGTTTGATCATAAGAATTAAGATTTCTCTCATTCAATGAACTCAATGCAAATCATATTTTTCTGATCTTTACATAAAAACTTAATTTCCCTTTTGATTTGAGCTGCAGCTTTTTTTTGGGGGGATTATTGTTGAAATTTATTGTTTTGTTGTTTCTCTTTATTTTTTTATTTTTCAGTTTTTTGATGATGATTTCTTTATTCACTAAATTATTCATTAAATAAAATGATAAAAGAAAAAGTACAAAATATAAAAGATTGATTTTATTTTTTACAGAATAAATAATCATCACAGCTGAAGAATAATTTTTTTATCAACTCAACGATCATTTCAACATCTGTATTGATCTCGACATAAGATTTGTTGTTGATAAAACAATGTCACCTCAAAGGCCATTCTGGAACTTTTGATCAGATCACATGCTCCTCTCCTCAGCAGCTGGATTTTGCCCGGTTGTCATGGCGTTGCAGATGTTATTTTTTCTTCTTCTGCTACTTTCAGTCCCATTTGGTCTCGAGCTTCGTCTCTTCCTCGTATCAGAACATTCACGTTGTGGGAAACTCTTCCGTCAGTTCGGAGGCGGCGAGTCGTTTTCACATGAATCTCATATGAATGTTTTGTGAAGATCATTGAACATTCACCTCGTGACCATGAAAAGCTCTGAATCATCGGACTGGGATGTGGTTTTTTTTTAGGTTCTGGTGTTTGGTGTAATTTTCCGTGGCGGGTGGAGCCATTATTTCACCGTCTCCTCTCCACCAGCAGCGTTCAGTGGATTCATATCACCATCTGTCCCGCAGGGATTTACTGCGGTTTACTGATCAGGATTTTACAAGCTGTTTTCAATAAACATATTCAAACATTTTTCAAACAGCAGGCTGCGAGCGCTCGGTTTATAATAACGCAACCTGATGCGTCTGTGGCCTGAACCGACCGTTTAACGTCGGCGTGTTTCTTCGGGTGTAATTACAGTCGAGTTTCCAGAAACCATCGTCTCCGGTTACAAAGTGCTGCAGGAAGCAAAAGCAGCAACTAATCAGCTGTAAGACAGGAAAGGGCCGCGCCGCAGATTAAAGGCTGCTCATCATCTATACGAGCCGCAGTTTTACATATGTTTATACATGTCATCACCGTCAATGAAAACCTTGTAACTCCAGCTCAGGTTTTAAAGCTGCCGTCTAAGAAAAACTCTGTGACCATTGAGTTTATGAAACATTTTTAAAAACTCATCAGATGAATTGATAATGTGCTGCAAAGACAAACTGAAGTTTTCCTCTGTTAAAATGTCATTTTGAAGATTTTAAATGACAACAGTTAAATTAAAATGAGTAATTACTCTAAATTACAGCAGTTTTTCAATAAGTAAATAAGTCTTTACTTATTGAGTTGCATAATTAATTAGATTTTATGTGAATATAATAAGAGTTTGTGTAGTTTCCCGCTCTTTTCTTTCACTGTTTAGCCATGTTAGTTACTTGCACTGAGAGCAGATCAGGAAATAGTTGAACATGGTGGCAGCACTGTTTTTCCCTCCTCCTGAAAGTCTGGTCACATCTACCGATTTTAAAACCCAGTTCAGATTAAGCACCGCCCACTTACCTGTATGACGAACACCTCGACTAAAGACACCTTCAACTGCAGGTGAACCTCCGTGTCGTTCTGTTGTCCGGCACATGTAACCACCACGTCTGAAAGAAAAGCAGAAAAACAGCCATTTACAAAACCATCACCAAACAGCAGAGCTAGCTAACATGCTAACTTACCTGCTCTGACTCAGGACGACTAACAGGCTCAGAAACACCTGTACGAGGAGGAAAGATTAACGTTATACAAATAGATTGAGTTTGTTATTATATTCTTCTTCACGGAACCAGTGACCTCAGCTCTGTGTAGCTGTGATCGTCTTATCTTTGTGAAACGCTGTTAGCTAACGTAGCAGCTGTGTCACAACTCAGAGGCGGCTTCCTTCGACGGACGCCGTCTACGAAGACGCAGCTTTCAAAGTTACAGAGGACGGCGAAGGCCGGACCGAAA
>NW_019521721.1:30377-31919 GCF_002814215.2 Seriola lalandi dorsalis | reverse complement strand
GACGTCTCACCCCGGATCCCTGACACTCTGCTTCTGTTCATTTCAAACTATATAAGTAAAACTTTCTGTTGCCGCGGATACAGCAGGTTGGCAGAAACACCACTTCACTAAAGTTTAACTGATCATCCTCATCATCATGTTGCAGATAAACGAGTCTATTTATTGAACGCAGGCTGATTTACAGTCCGCCCGGTAACTGACGAGTCATCAGAGGAAGACGGAGCGTTCACTGATAATCAGGCATCTGGAAACCATGACAATCAGAGAGCAGGAAGAGCTCAATCAATGAGACGACACACATACACACACACACACATACACACTGTACATGTACACACAAAAAATATTAATATGCATGAACAGACAAATGTTCACACACACATACACACACACACACACACACACACACACACACGTGGTGTTCAGGGGACAGTGTTAATGCTGAACGAAGAGACGCAGACACACAGTGGAAACAGTGAAGTCATTTCTTGTCTGTCCTACAATCACAGCTCGTCATCCTTGAGTCCCGCTGGTTAATAATCATAACGATCAGCGGTGGATCAGTTTCACAGACCGGGTCACATGATCACCGACTCAGACAAACCACTTTAACCAGCGGCTACGACGAACACGACGGAGACGTGGCGGTAAACCTGAAGCTGTCGGAGTGAACACCATTCAAATACATGCACTTTTCTTTATGTCTCATGTTGTATTTGTTCTTAATGATGTAAAATTACTGGGTTTTTATTGGAAGCACACGTCACGACTTCATCTCACACTAACACATGAAACTATGACATCATTTTTGAGGTACTGGAAATAACAGTGTTAACACAAGGCTGAAGTTTAATACAGCTGCCACATGAGGACAGACACGCTGTGGTCACTGCTTCCTGTTCAGCGTGTTTCAGACATGCAAACATGAATCTGCGGTGATGCTGTAAAAATACAGCTGCAAAACTCCTGCATTTATAATAGTTAAAGTACAGAAGTGTCAACTACAAATTGTACTTAAAGTATCTGTAGTAGTTTTTAAAAAAAACACACTGGATAATTTTACTTTTGTGAATTAAAAACAATCATTTCAGTGAAATCAGAAGTTGAGAGGAGAAATGTCTGGAACTGAAAACGACCCGTTATATTTTATAAGATTATCATGTTTTATCATTTAAGATCTTCGTCTAAATAAAGAATAAAGTAGCATTAAATTAAAGTACAAGTACTTCAAACCTGTACTTAAATACAGTAGAAGAGTAAATGTACTTAGTTACTTAATAAAAACTCTCCAGTGTCTGATGGAGCAGTGTGGTGCGTTCAGGTTCATCAGTCCGTCTGAAAACTGAGTTTCATTCAACTCGAGTATGAACATGAAACAGTCGGAGATACGAGGTTTCCACCTGACAGCTGTAATGGACGCCTGGGAACAATAGTAACACACACACACACACACACACACACACACACACACACACACACACAGTCACTCCAAGACATGCAGTCATGCAGACAAACACGCGTAAAGTTACTCACTAAATTTAC
>NW_019521721.1:21540-29819 GCF_002814215.2 Seriola lalandi dorsalis | reverse complement strand
CCGCGCGCACACACACACACACACACACACACACACACACACACACACACACACACACACACACACACGGGGTTACACCACAGTCTAATGAAACAAGATGGCCGCTGCTGTAGCGTCAACACAGAGGTCAGCGGGTGTATGGAAGCTGTTGGAAACAGTTGGGTTAAAAAAATGAAAAGAAGGAGAAGAAAAGAAGCCTGTCGGGGTGAAGGTGTGGGTGGGGGAGGGGATGAAACCACACACACACACACACACACACACACACACACACACACACACACACACACACACAGACTCCTGGGGTGTGTTTATGAGCGACTCTTTTGCCGACAGATGAAAACGAAGCTGCTGACGACGAGAAGCTGCTTCCAGTTTGTGAAAGTTTCAAGTTTTTACACGTGAACCAAAAAACAAAAACACTTCCTGGACACAAAATGGCTGCTGTTGGTTGACGGGTGCACTACTGCCATGGCAACGCCGCACGAGGTAGGTGACAGTGTGGCCGCCTGACGCCGACGTGTGTGTTTGTTTTTGTTGGTGGACGCAGTTTCTCTTCCCTCAGCTGTTCCTGGCGTCGAGCGTCTGGGGTGCGTTCAGGATCGACTTGTTGTGTTTGTGTTCACAGTCTTTTTTGTGGCGTCTCACGGCGAAGGATTTACTCTCCTCTCACGTCTCTTACTCAGAAATCACCAGAGCAGAAACCTGATCTGCTCCATCCTCCACCCGTCTCTCTAAACCTGCAGCAAACATCTCAACCGCTTCACCTTCAATCATCTGCTTTAAAATGAATCTGTGCAGCTTTAAAAACTCAATTATTGTCAAAATAAACCTGTGAAGGAAAGTGATTTAATATTATTCTGATGTCGAGTCTCTTTGATGCACCTGAGTGACTTTGTTTTGTCTTAATTTCAAGATAAAATATTAGAAACAAACTTTAATATTTAGTGATTCATGACGAAGAATCTTCAGTATGTTGATAATTAAAATAAGACAAATTAATAAAATACAGGATGAAGAAGTCGAATACGACGGATCAGATTTTATTTTTGTTTAAATGGAACTGTTCTCTTTTATTCTTTAACGTGTGATATTTTAATTTCCATTTCTACATTTTTACGTTTGAAAAAATTGAGCTCTAACATCAAAACACAGGTGTCGTATTTAACCAATTACCTGAAATTAAATAAATGATCTAAATTAAATGTGAGAAACTGTTCACACAGTGAAAATAATCAAAACTATGAGCATAATAATATTCATAAAGAGTAAGTGACGTCTGATCTCGATCACATCAAAACTGATTATTATTTTTCTGTTGAATTCAAATCGTTTCCTCTGACTGAAAATAATCAGAACTTTTCACGTCTCATTTTAGTTTTACAGTTAAAAACTATGACGAAGGACGTACGTCTTCACTCGCAGCTGAATTATTCTCTCATGTTTATTTTTTAAATCTCTTTTGTTGCACGTAGAATAATCTGCAGCGTCTCGAGACGATGAAGATTCATAATTACTGGAAATATCTTGATATTTTTTACAGTTTAAACTGATGAACATGAACCACGTTGTGACTGACGCAGCTTTTTGTTTTTCCACCGGTCAAAATGATTTTGAATAAATAATCACAGGATCATTTCTCACAGAACAAAACACACTTTACTTTTAGAAGATATATAATTTATTAAAAGTGTCTTATATCAGTGAAGCAGAGTCACTGTGTTTCATACACATGATATATAAACACTATCTTTAATTCTGTTTAATAAAGATTCTCATTCTCTGCAGCTTCGCTCTGCGCTCGGGAAAATGTAAATGTTTCCTTAAAGTAATTCTGCTTCTTTATTTGTGTTGTGGATTTAAAGATTTCAGATATTTCTTGCAGTAACATCTGAGAGACGGTCGATCGCTGCGATTCCAGACACAGAGGAAACAAAACATCTTCACATATTAAAAACCGACTGTCTGTTGTAACGTATGAAAAATAAGATGAAGATGAACATGAGCTGCTGAATGATCCTAAAGTAGCTCTGAAAACACGAGACGTCGTTTTATTCAATAAAACAAATAGAAATTATAATTATTACAGGAAGTAAAAATTATTTTTAACTGTTGATCAAAGTTCGACGACGTTTCATGTGTAAAAACGACTTTGACCATTTCTCCCCAAATCACTGAGACAGCAACATGAATAAATAAATAAACTAATAAATAAATCAATAAACTAATAATCAAACTTCATATATAAATAAACTGATTTAAACCATAAACTGTTGCATTTTCTCCAAAGTCTTCGAATAAAAATGAAAATAAAAGCAGGTGAATCTGTTAAAATGTCGACCTCAGCACAAACTGTGAGGTCACAGCTAAAATCAGCTGTTTACACAAACCTCCCATCTGGTCCTGAAACCTGCGTCTCGACCAATCAGATCGCTCGGCCGAAAGCGGCCGGTTGCGTAAACCTCCGTCAGGTTATATAAAGGTTAAAGTTGATTTCGGTTGATTTAGTCAAAGCGTTGCCATAGCTGCACTTCCTGGAGACCACCTGTCAATCAAACGGAGTGGGCGGACACGATGACGTCATCTCTCGCTGGAAACGTGTGTGTTTTATTTCAGAGTCACAACGAGTGAAATAAACTTTTGTTTTCCAGTTGATTCAAACAAAAACATCCTGTTTCTACTTTCTATTAAATATTTGTTTATGAAGATTTTAATTAAATTTATGGGATGTAAATATTTAATAATAAAAGCTTGTTAACTCACTGATGTGAAGAGAGGAAGGTTCGTTTGAAGTGTTTATTAATCGATATAACTTGTATTTATTACATCTGTTTTACTATGTTGTCGTTTATTATCATTATATAGTTGTTCAAACATAAAATAATAAACATTTAGATCTGCTTATAAAAACATAATAAACTTGAATTAAATGTTTATATATTGTGAGACTCAGTCTAAATCACCAGGAATCAGTTTCTTTAAAGCGACGGTGAAACTGTCGCTCTGTGTTTGTGTTTGTGGTTTTTGTCAGTTTTTATTTAGACGTTGTAAAAATGTTTATTTGCATGTTTTTCTGCTGTAAAACTGAAATCTGAAAAGTCAGTGTAAACACACAGAGCGAGTGTGTGTCTCAGGTTAAAGCCTCGCTGCCTCACGTCGCCCCCTGGATGTTCAGCAGGAACTTGTGGAGAAGCTGAGCAGAGACGTGAAACCGCTCCGAGCCGGAAAATCACATCAGCCGACATTTGAGATTATTCATCAAATTCATGATATCAATATTATTTCAGATCGGAGTGAGATTGATTGAGGGGCGCAGACACACACGGCCGAACAGGAAGTGGGGGTCAGTTCCCTGAAGGAGGGGCCCCAGGTTTAACAGATGTGAAATGATTAACGAGACAGAAAAGTGACATTATATTTAAATAATATTATTTCTGATGCACAGAAGTGTTTATTTCATCTTTGTTTTATTCTCTGTATTATTCTTTTCACTCCACTCATGTGGATTCACTCGAGTTACTGGTCAAATATTTTACAGCTCTGAATCCAAACTGCTGAAAAGTTTTTAAATCACACTAAAGGATTATAAAATAATCCAATACGCAAATCTGTGTATCTCAATAAAAATCTATTAAATAAGATTAAACATTATTATACAAGTAGTAAACAAACAGTATGTTATAGATAAGAAAATATACTTTAAGTTTATTTTTCTGACGTCAGCTCAGTTTTAAAAGCAGGACTTTTTATTTGAGTGTTTTTACAGTGTGGTGTCAATACTGCAGCATTACCAGTATTAAATCTGTTACATCAGCAGGTAATTATTCTTCTTATTATTGATTAGTTCAAGTGTAAACAACAGTTAATGAAAGTGGCTGAAGCTCGTCGTTAATTCTCAATTATTCCTATTATTTAACGGAGTTTGGTGACGTTACATAAACCGCAGCACTACAAACAGCTGTGTGTGTGTGTGTGTGTGTGTGTGTGTGTGTGTGTGTGTGTGCTGGGTCTTTAACCTGTCATAATATGTTGTATAATCAAAGTAAAACATAAACGCAGCTGTTAAATAAAATACTGTCATTTCTCTGCAGGTAACAATAAAGTTTTTTTCTGATTCTGATGAAACGTTTACAGACGTACGAAGCAGCAGGAAAACTTTTATTTTGAAGGATCTGAACACTGAATAAAGAGAAGAAAAGTTTCTGGTCTCAGATACAGAGCTCAAACTGTCGACACACACATCAGCCAAAAAACAGCGACATGAGGGGAACAGCAAAGGATTGTGGGACGGTGTGTGACGGACGTATACAGGCTATAAAGTCTATAATAACTGCGGTGGTTAAACGTGCAGATTAATCCTGAGTTTACAGATGTAATCCAGGACGTGAACATCATCCAATTCTACAGGGTCACCGAAAACAGCAGAGGGGAGATGAGATTTACACCTAGACCTGTGTGTGTGTGTGTGTGTGTGTGTGTGTGTGTGTGTGTGTGTGTGTGTGTTAATCTTTCACCTCCTGATTGAGGCTAAAATAATAAAATACAAAAAGTGTTTTGACCCGACGGAGTCGACGTAATCTCGTTACAACAAAACCCAAAGTCTGAAACCAAAACCTGCACAAACAGGAAGCTGTTTATTCATTTCTTTCTCTCTCTCGTTCTTCGACCTGGTTGAACTCGGTCTTTACTCTGGAGTTTTCTGGGACTCATGTTGTTCTGATGCGTCAAAATCAAACTGCTCATTAATATTTTTTACTCCAGTTTGTTTCATTGATTTTCCAGATTCTTTCTTGTGTAATAGTCTGTAATAAAACCTCATCAACTCCAGCTACAACACAGACAGAGGCGTCCTCCTTCAGAGCGTCCAGCAGGGACTCTACTGCCCCCCGATGGATCCCAGACCAAACTGCAGCACATCATCACAGAAGTCCGTTATGAAAAAACTCTTTTTCTATGAGTTTATTTATTCTTAAAGGATGAAAACTTATTTTATCTTGTTTCATTTTCTTTGTCCTTCTTGTAGCTGCTCTCTACATCTGACATCACAGAGCTCTTCACAATAAAAGCCAGTGTACAAGATGAATAAAAAGGACACGGAGCTGCTTTTTAAAGTTGCTCCAGATCGTAAAACCCTCCGAGGTCTGACGGTGTTTTCTCCATCATTTCTTAAGATACTCGCAAATGAGATAACAAGAGTTTTATATCATAATATTCAGAACAGAACCATCTCAGCTGTTTGTATTTACACTGTGCAAACAGAGAAAAACTGAAGCCCAGTTTATTGAAATTCTCCAAATCTCTTGAGAAAACAAACCTTGACTGATGTGGATGAATCGTTTTGGTGCTTGAGGTGAGTTTTACTTTTTCTAACGTTTTAGGTTCATAAAAATAGTTTGAAATGTGAGTTAAATAGTAGATAAATGTTTAATAAATGCCTAAAATGCAAAGTGTTGCCTGTCACTCTACTTTAACCAAATCTTCGAGGCTCTGAGTCACGTACGATCTCGCAAGTCGACAGATTCTAACAACATTATCACAAAGAAATCAACGGAAACATCTGTCCACCTCAGAGGGTTCAGCTCAGGAGCCGCGGCTTTAACCTCCTTCAGTTCTGAGTCTGAACAAGCAACTGCAGACGTGAGGAGACGTGAGGAGACACGAGGAGACAAGAGGAGACGTGAGGAGACGCGAGGAGACGTGAGGAGACACAAGGAGATGTGAGGAGACGTGAGGAGACGCGAGGAGACGCGAGGAGACGCGAGGAGATGTGAGGAGACACGAGGAGACGTGAGGAGACGCGAGGAGACGTGAGGAGACACAAGGAGATGTGAGGAGACACGAGGAGACACGAGGAGACGCAGACCTGAAGCAGGTCTCTGATGGTGGGTGAGGGATCTAATGTCCGTCAAAACAGCTGCATCACATGACCAGACCACCAGACAGAGGGATTTTACTCTGAAAGTCAAGAGTACGGTGGCCCTGAGAGCTCAAAGCAGAAGTTCAGAAACACCTTCATCAGCCTGACAAACGCTCACAACAAAACAACAGGAAGTGTTTCCAGGGGGACGCTAAAACACGACGCACCTGTTGTTCAATGTTTTGTGACATTTGAAGTTAAAAGCTCTGAACAAGAGAGCTGCCGCAAGCTCCACACACACACACACACACACACACACACACACACACACAAAACACTCAGCTCTAAACTCTCAGCTCTAAACTCTCAACAAACGTTTCTCACCGTAGTTTCATCAGGAAGAAAGTTTCCCTCCAAACCTCCAGAAACATTTACAACCTGTTTGTGTTGTTGTCTTTACAAATCATCACTTTACATCACTTTACACCACTTTACAGCACTTTACAGCACTTTACAGCACATGAGCAGGAAACAGCCACTGATGGAAACCAACGAACTCACTTCCTGCTGTCAAACTTCACAGTTTCCTGTTTCCTGTTTCTCATTTCCACTGAATCTTTTCCTGGTCGACGTCTTACTGTAAATTTACTTTTACATTTTTATATGAAAGTTGTTTTTGAAGCATTTTATAATTGATTAAATCACCAGTATTTCTCATGATGGTAAAAAGTTACAGGTCAACTGCTAAATCTCCTTATTATTTATTAGTTTTTTGTTTGTTTAATGTTGGTTTGTTTTTATATTGATAATGTGTTTTTGTTTTCTTTCTTTAAGACTTTGAAAAATTAGAATTTTTGGGGGGAAAAATTGAAAAAAGTGTTAAAGTTGTGTTGAAAAGTTTAATACAAATAAAAGTTATTATATCTGTAATAACTGTTTGTGGTATACAAGTTAGAATACAGGAAACTTCTCGTTTTATCTGGTTTCATCTGCTAAATGAGGAAATGTAAGTCGTTTCTGGAGCTGCTTCCCCTCCATTTACTGAGTGATTGATTGATTGATTGTCAGCTGTTTGTGTTGCCATGACAACAAACAGCGGCACAGAGGACAATAAATAACAACATACTCCCACCACGTCACCTTCAGGACGTCGGCGGATTCTGATTGGCTCTGAGGAGAAGGATGATGCTTCCACACAGAGCACAGGTTGTGTAATAATTTGATCACTGCCTCCAACTTCTGGTGCAATGCATCATGGGACAGTAGTTTAAATCAACAGTTCACATGCTGCATGGTTTGAGGGTCAGAGTTTGTGTCTTACCTCCGGGGTTAAATCTGCGTCCTCAGGTCGTGATGCACTTTTTTCCTTCAGCCAATCAGAGAGCAGCTCTTGTCTGGATCAGCTGGTGCCGCTCGGTCCGAAGTCCCTCCGGTCTGCTGCTGCCGCTCCACCACAGACTGAAGACACAGAGAGGGGTGGTCCAAACACTCTCTCACACACACACACACACACACACACACACACACACACACACACACACACACACACACACACACACACAGTCAGCCATTAAGACATTCCTCTTCCTACTGAAACACTCTGTCGTCCCTGGGCCTCTTTCTTGCCTTTGTGTCAGAGCCACATACACACACACACACACACACACACCGAAGACCGTGTGTGTGTGTGTGTGTGTGTGTGTGTGTGTGTAAATTACAATATAAAAGCCTCCATGTGAGCGTATGAATGTTTTCCTCACTGTTAAATCTTCTCATTTATTAAACTAAAATAAAAAATCATGGAACTACTTTGAGCTAATATGATCATATCCCCACATTAAAATAATAATAATAAAATGAATTATAAAACATAGAAAATGATTATCATCTGAGCTTTAATCTTTTAACCATTAAACGATATTTTCTGTAACTTTTATCTTCCTGCATTTTGTAATAAAATCTTTTATTTTTATCATTTTATTTCTAATTACGATTAAAAACTTTACTGACCGCATAAGTTTATTTTACTGTTGTTGATATTTTTCTAATGGACAAATGATCCTCGTGATATAAACTGATATAAACATGTAAAACAACGACTGACAAAAACAACAAAGAGAACAAAGTGAAATAAAAGTTACAGCTTCAGAACGAGTTGATCTTTTGTCCATTAAATGTAGAAAATTATTTAAATAAAGTTCAGAAATGTAAAAGCTGCAGCGTGAAGGACAGTCGAGATCGGGGGGGGGGGAGTATGAACATACGTGTGCTGTATTTACATGCTACAGTCTGTTGTGTATGATCCATAAAAGAAACACTTGAATGTATTAGCAACTGTGCGTGTGTGTGTGTGTAGGTGTGCGTGTGTGTGCGTGTGTGTGTAGGTGTGTGTGTGTGCGTGCGTGTAGGTGTGTGTGTGTGTGTG
>NW_019521721.1:10643-21176 GCF_002814215.2 Seriola lalandi dorsalis | reverse complement strand
GACCAATCACAGATCGAAACAGACACAACATGAACAAGATGGACGCCACAGCTCAGAAGTGTTAAATGTAATAAAACCCTAAAGTCACTGAAGTGGACAGACTCGGTGCTTGATGACTACAGTACCCACAATCCTACAGTGCACCCAGATGTCACCACAGGAGCAGGTCATGCATCCTCTATGAGCCTCAGTCCTTCAGTCATCCAGACCACAAAGAGGCTAGGCTTCATTAGCACGTTAGCATTAGCCACATGCTAGCTGTTTAATGTCATTTGTTTATATAACGACATGATTTTTGACGTTGAGTTTTCTCTGTATTCTTGTCATGATGTTAGCTTGTTGGCTAACAGACAGAAACAATAAGAAACTGTAGGTTCATAAACAACAACAACAACAATAATAATGTGCAGGAGGTTGTGATGACATCATAGTTAGGTTTTGTTGCTAGGTGACATCTAGTGGTCGTAGCGATGATGACAGGAGCGAAGGGGAAAGTGTCGGTGACGTAGAATAAAGAGAGAGTCCACGTCAGGAGGAGGAGGAGGTGGAGAGATGAATGTGACACAGGAGAGCGGAGTGTTCGATTCCCGTGTGAAACCAGCTGTTTATGTTGTAACCATGGCAACAAAGATCGTTTAATGTCGAGGAAGTTACTTATTTTAACCCAAATCACCATCTTTTCCTGAACCTGACCAAGCGGTGAGCGTTATGATAGTAACCGTGGCGACGACAGTAGGTTACACTGCTCTCGGGACAGACTGTTTATTATTGTAACCATGACAACCCAGGACCGGTGCGCCTGCCGCCTGTAGGGGCGCCACTTCAGGAGACGCTCCTGTGGGTCGTATCAGAGGGTTGATGGTCGTTCAGGATGGAGGGAAAAAAACAATAAATGAACAAGCAGCTAAGCTAACAGGCTAACAGGCTTTGTATTAACTTCATCAGACTGGTGTCAGACTGGTTGGTACCGGTTCCAGTGGATCTTCTGGTCGACTCTCCTCAGAACCAGATGCAGGGAAGCGACAGTGAAGGGATCAATAAGCTGATCAGACGGCTCCGAGTCTCTGAGGTGCTTCACCTGCGTTCACACAAATTACCTCCAGCTCTTCGCAGAAAACATCAAACAAACAAACAAACAAACAAACAAACAAACAAACAAACAAACAGTCTCTTCATCGTCTCGTCTCCTCCTGCTGTTTCCCAGACGTTCAGCTCGACCTTCAAACCAGCGATATTCAGGTCACATGTTCGTGTTTCTGACCCCTGGGCCTTGTTTCCCCCTTCTCTCCATCCTCTTACTCACACACACACACACACACACACACACACACACACACACACACACACACACCATCCCCCTCTCCGCCCTCTAGCAGTTTGCTGTTGTATGGAAACACAGCTAACCCTGCTGCCCTTTCAGTGTTCCTGCTAAACCGACCAACCACCCGACTCCATCTGCCCATCCATCCATCCACAGTCGATACTTCACCTATTGTTAACACACACACACACACACACACACACACACACACACACACACACACACATACACACACACACACACAGTTATCATAATGAACATTGGAAACAAACTGTTATTGACTTTCACTTGATTTTTGCTCAGTGAACTAATTTTACTTGACAAGCGAAAATGTTTCTATTTATTTTTCTGCTCGGGGCCAAAAACAGTTTCTCCTCTTGTTGCATCGATTCAATATGATCAATTTATTAAAGCTCCTCCAGTGTAAAGGTCTGTGTCCATGTGTAGTGTGATTATAGATCAGCTCTAGCTTCTATATTAATACTGTGAAAGTATCAAAGCCTCAGTCCACAGAGAAATGCACACAGCCTGTATTCAGAAACTGAGCCTTAAAACCAGCCGTCAGGACTTCTGGAACTTTGTGATGTCACAACGAAGCAGTCACCGCTCTCATCCTCGTTTTTTATGAGTTCGGGTTAACCCATTTATACCGGATGCTGCGTAGCGCAACATTGATTCCTCGTCATTTCCATGTATAAATATATCATGAAAATGACGAGGAATCAACAATGCTGCGCTACGCAGCAGCCGGTATAAATGGGTTAATCAGATTAAAGGAAACTCACCTACAAAGTCATGTGATGGCGACGTGACTGTGATTTTACAGATGTAATCTTTTCTCAGAGCGTTGAAGCGACGTCCTCAGCTCCTTTTCTTCTTTCAGGGCTGTCCGCTAACAGCTAAGCTAACCCAGCTGAGACCTACAACTGGAGACTGAGAGACATGTTCGTCGGCACCATTAATACATCTGATTTTTAAAAACAAGATCCAAATATTATTATCAGAGAAATTAACGAAAATGTGAAGAAATGTCACAATGAGAATGAGAAAAAAATATTCCTGGATCTGCCACTTAAATCAGATCAGCAGCAAAATGTAATGAGTTGGTCCCTGGACCAGGACCGACCCCTCCTCCAAGTCTGGGTCAAATGGGTTCAGGACATTTAGTGTTAATCTGCTGATGAACAAACAAACAAACAAACAAACAAACAAACTAGAATACATATAAACACTGTTTATACATATACAAACAGAAAGTACAGCACTAACAGAAACTGTAGGATCAAATACTGAAGCCAAACAGTTTGATGCACGCACACACACACACACACACACACACACACACACACACACACACACACACACACACACACGCACACACACTCTCTCTCTCCATGCATTGTTAATGTGCTCTGTGCGAGCGAGGAGGCAGCGACGCGTCAAACAGCATCAACATCAAACTCAGCTTCAAGTTCACGCTCTGCTCGATGGCGCCGCCCTGCCGCCGCGGCACGAGCGCTGCACCTCATCAGTATAGATCCACGAGATGAGGAGTAAACCAGGGGCTTTAACTAATAATCAATAATGAGAAAAAAGAAACAGGTTGAACATGTAAATTCTGCTGAGAGAAGAAGCAAGTGAAGCAAAGAGGAAATATAATGTGTGTGTGTTGAACATAAACACACACACACACCATCGCCATGATTACAACTCTGATTCTAAGTGTTTCTATTTGAACTCGGAGGATTAAGTCGCTGACTTTAATGTTCCCGCAGGGCTCAGTGTGTGTGTGTAAGTGTGTGTGTGTAAGTGTGTGTGTGTAAGTGTGTGTGTGTGTAAGTGTGTGTGTGTGCGTGTGTGTGTGTTGGATTAGTCTCTATTTGAAGTGTGAGGTCTGACCTAATCTGCAGGTCTCTGTAAACAGATGCAGTGATCCTGTCTGAACACAGTGTTCACTGCCAACGTTACACAACACACACACACACACACACACACACACACACACACACACACACACACACACACACACACTCCTTTACCACAGCTGCTTCCTATGGACTGTGCTGAAGCGCTTCAGGTTCTTGCTGTGAATCTTTATCGACAGTCTGTGGTTTCAACACGTCGTCATGTCTGTTGCTTCAGTTCTGTTCTTCCAGGAATCAAACGTGTCATTTCTAACGGCGGCATTAACTCCTCGTTTCTTTATGTCGCTTCCACCTCGCTCTCAATAAAACGTCCAAAGTCCCAAAGTGCCTCGGTGACACAGAACACGCAGCAGGACAGACAACAGGAGGGAGCTCCCTCACCTTTCAACTACAAGCTGTAGCGAGGTAAAAGAAGGAAGCGACAGTCCGACTCTCTTCTTATTAATGATGTCACCTAGCGACGGTCTGATGCTCTTAGAGAGACTGTTGCTACGTTTCCAACAGGTGATCGCCGCTCTAACTTTTCACCCCACGTTCCAACGAACACATGAATAAAAAGCGCAGGTCTGACGCGCAGACGTCTCGTACGTCACGCGCATCGCGGATCATGATTCTGTGTTGAGAAGATAATGTGATATTTTCTTTTATACGTGATATAAGGTAAAGATATCTGGGCGTGGTCTCTCCTGACTGTTTCTAGAAACGTCTCCGAAGATGACGAACTCCTGCGTACGTCGCTAACGTACGACACAACGTAACCAGGAAGTGGATGAGCGGATGAAGTTTGTTTGTGAAACAGAATCCAGCACAAATTAATAATCGTTTTTATCTCGATTATCTTGTTTTTATAATCGTTGGAAAACAGAATCATAATTAAATTAACGCTGATAAAAACCAGAGTTCCACATTTAAGGGTAGAAACAGTGACTCTGGGTGTGAGTCCAGGTGTGAGACACAAACCAGCTCAAACTGGAGAAGCCATGTTTCCTCTGATGCATCAGTTCGCCACTCGCCACCCGCCGCCGGGCCTCGTGTTGTTTTGAGATGTTTGACAGGTCGAGTCAAAACAGAGAGAGCGAGGGAGGAAGATGGAGATGGAGGAGGAGGAGGAGGAGGAGGAGGAGGAGGAGGACCTGCAGAGGGCTGAGCGCTGGTTACAGGAGGGTTGGACCACAGATGGACGTGTGAGGCGGGAACAGGGCGGGAACATGGCGGGAACATGGCGGGAACAGGGCGGGAACATGGCGGGAACAGGGCGGGAACAGGGCGGAGGCGTTTCGATCAGCAGAGCTAATCTTAAATATAGAGCTGCTGTTTCTTTCTTCGTCCAGAGGTGACGAGAGTCTCGGCTGCTCGTCTGTCACACGAATAACAAACACATAAAACACCACGTTTTTGGATTTTTACACATTCAACAAAAGCGATTCCAGTCTCTGTGGAGCTAAGCTAAGCTAAGCTAAGCTAAGCTAAGCAGCTGCTGGCTGTAGATGTTCAATAGCACCAAATGTTCCAGGTGTCACATTATTTAATCAGACATCAGACGTGAGTCCAGATGTTTCCAGCGGTGGAAGACGTCCTCACATCTTTTACTCGAGTACCAAAACAACATCACTGCATTCATGACCCTGTTTGACACGTGCGTAGGAATACGCTGGTTCAACGGTGGAGGAAAAGTAGTTCCAAAGTAAAGGCTGCTGAAAACCTTCAGAATAAAACTTAAAAATAAATATTAAACACTTAAAGTGATATTGGCTTTTAAAACATGTTCTTGTGGGTGAATCCGTCCACAGCAGATATTCTAATTAAATATGGTTTTTAGTCATTAATCACTTTATTTTATTCACTCACTTTATTGTAACTATGTTGAAATTTTATTGTTTTATTTGTTCTATTATTAATTATGTTACTATAACTTTTTAAATATATTTTATTGTCTCATTCTCAGATTTATTACTTTTCTTTTCAGGTCATCAGTCTGAGAACTTTGTGTTCTGCACAGTGAAAGTTTGATTGATTAATTGATTGACTAAAATAAGTACCTCACATCAAATAACCTGAAGTCTCACTTTAATTAAAAGAACTGACGCGTCACCGAGAAAAATCTCCTGTAAATATCAAAAGTAAACTTGATTGTTCAGTAAAATCTGTGACGTATTGATTATCATTAACCTGTTACACAGCTGGAGCTGGTTCCAACCACTTCATGTTCACTTTGATAGTTTAGTCCAGTGGTTCCCAACCTCGGGGTCGACAGAGGATCCGTTAGAGAGGAGAGAAGAAGAAGAAACAAAGTTCTGATACAAGAATCTGTTTTTACTTATTGGACTTTTTTTTCTTATATTTGATTTTCTTTTGAAACTTTTGATAATTTTACATTTTGGGACTAAAAACAACATTAAAGGAGGAGAAAGTTCCTTTATAACGTCTCAACTGACAGATTTTTATAGTTTTAAGGTCACAAACCGAAAAGGTCGTGAATCATCAGTTGAATGTTTGACATGCTTCATATTTTAAATCTGCAGCGTTCTGATCAATGTGGCGAGAGTTGAAATGGAAAGTTCCTCTGACTTGTACTTGAGTAAATGGACTCGTGCGCTCCACCTGTTCCCTCTGACCTTCCCCGGTCAGGTGACAAGTGGCGACCACGCGGACGGCGTCGACCTCGGCGGTGCGAAGCGGCTGCGTGGGACTGACCCAGAAAGCCGAGACGCGGCGGCACAGATCTCATTCATTTTCCGGGGGATTTTCAGCGCAGATTACAAAGGCTCTACCCCATTTGTTTTGTAACAAGCATGTGAAGTCAACACTAATACAAACGCCGCAGCTCTGAACTTCAAAATGCCAGGGGACCTTTTTAGAGGCTTAGGGCTGTTGAGCACATCCAACGCTCGGGGAGCAGAAGCCCCGTTAAGCTCCGAGGGCAAAGTACTTCTTTGATTGTTTGTTGAAAATCTCTTCCAAAAGCCACAGGACAAAAACGGAGGAGGATTATCCTCTGCTGAGAGGAAATGAAATTCTTCAGACGAGGCACTTACACAGGTTTCTGGATGAGTGACAGGGTCTGTGTGTGTGTGTGTGTGTGTGTGTGTGTGTGTGTGTGTGTGTTTGTTTACGACTTGTTAACTCATGACTCATTCAGCCAATTAAGCGTCTGAAGGTCTGCAGCCTCCATCAGGCCGTGACGCTCGTCAGACACCAGGAAACAATCGTCTGTCCTGAAGAGGGCGCCACGGGAAAACGTCCTGCCGTCATCTGCGAACGCGACTTTCCACAAGTACAAACGTTAACGTGAAGCTACGACAGCTTTCTCTGAGGAGGAGGAGGAGGAGGAGGAAGTAGAAGAAGAAGACGGAGGAGGAGAGGAAGAAGAGGATGAAATGATGCAGGTTAAAAAAGTCAACCAATCAAAAAAATCACTTACTGGAGATATTGCGGTTTCCATGACGACTAAGTGAAATCCATCCTGGTGTGGAGGTCATGAGTTGTGACTGAGCGTTGGAGAAAAGGAAGTTATTTATGATGAACCTTTAAACCTAAAACAGGAAGTGATTTACTGTGAAGCTTCTCGTCATGTCCGGCGTTTCTGGAGCGACGCCCGTGATCGTCCACCTCGTTTCCCGACCGAGCTCCTGGGAAAACTCAGTCTCCCTCGGCGGGAAAAACTCGCCTCATCTTCTTCCCCTCGTTAGATTCGGAACAAACCCGGTGATCAATGAGTACCGGTCTGGAAAAATGAGGAACTTGAGCCTGTGAGTGTTTTTCGGAGACCAGGCGGGTCCGTCAGTAACGGGGTCAGGAGCCTGTTGGCCTCCTAACACGTAGCGACTGTGCGGCCCTCCAAGCTGTCTCCTCCCCTCAGCCTCACACGCCGTCCCGCGGCGCCGCTCAGTCATTTGAATATTTTCCGGGCTGATGAGGAAGCGAGGGCGGCCGACTGCGGGCCAACACAGGAACATGATGGCAGGGGACAAAATAATGACCAGACGCCGCAAAGTTGCTAAAGTGTGTCATACATTATTATGCAAGCGAGGAAGCATGTGGCGGGAACAGAACACAAGGGGGGGGGGGCGCACCGAGCCCAGATCTGACGCCGTTTCACTTCCTGTTTTTACTACTAATACCTCAAAGATCATAGATTAAGATCTTAAATCTATAAAAATACATCACAGTTTGCAATCAATTATATTTTGTATTAATCATTTGAATCTACAGTAAAACATCAACTGAATATAATTATATTTATATACAGATATGAAGGTGGAAAAATACTTGACATTAAACATTAAACTCTGATGAAAGTAAAAGTAAATGCAGCAGCAGGAAAATGAACATTTATAAAAAGAATTGTTTCATGTTTGTGTTTTGTAAAGAAACGTTTTCTCTCTAAATAAACGTTAATATTATTATTTCTGAGCTGGTCTCATGTTCTGAATATAAAATCTAATGTAAATCTACAAAGTAACTGACACAAGATAAAAAGTGACTTGTTTTGTTTTAATTTGTTCTTTTACTCTGAAACATATTTAATCTAGATTTAGTTTTATGACAACACACAGGTGCGAACACGTAAAATCTCCCATGATGCTCGTGGGTTCGTCACAGGAACCAGCAGCAGATTTCGTTTTGATTTCACTGGGATCTCAGTTCTTTTCACTCAGTGACGAACGTACCTGCTTCCAGCTCTGTAAACGCAGACGTGCGGAGAGCATCGTCTTCTACAGGTCATAAGGTCGCCGGTTCACATCGGGATAGGAGAGGAGGTTTCCCATGATGCCTTGAGGGAGCGAGGGAAGCCTCATCACACACTAATGAGGATGTAGAGTGACTGCGGCTGGAGAAGCAGCTGCAGGAGTGAAGCTCTGAAAACTGAAGGACAGTTTAAGATTTAAACATTTCTCCCACTTTTTAATCCGTCTATCACCGTGGCAACAGAGACCGAGCGAAGTCTGAGCTCATCTGATTCCTCTGAACGTCAGGGTGTGTAGAAATAAAATACAACAAAACACCGTGTTAAAGTTTCCTTAAAATAAAAACAGTTGCACAAAACACCTTTAAGTCTTTGTCTTCAAATGTTCACTCAAGTATTTAAAGTGTTTCTCATCTTAAACTTCAGGAATCCCTTAAACCTCAGCGACCAAAGTTCACCTGGTGAAGTCCCCGTCAAAACAGCGGCAGGGTGAGCTAACGGCAGCAAATCAACAGTCTCCACGGAAACAGTAGAATTTTACCGCTGTAAAATCTCTTCCACTGCTGTAAATTTCTTTACTTTTTTTTCTTATCTAAGAGATTTTGTGCAACACCCTTAAGAAACTCCCTCAGCTGAGGAGAAACGAAACGTTAAGTGTCAGACTTAAGTAGAAAAGTTGAGGTGTCCTCTGCTGGTGCTCAGGAGTCCTGGTCCTGGTCCTGGTCCAGGTCCAGGTCCTGGTCCTGGAGTCACATTAATAAACAACTGAGACTGAAAACAGCAAAATAAACTTTGCAGCACAGACTCATTCTTTCGATTTCCAACAACTTCATCAGAGTCAAGAACAAACGATGAGAAACTTTCATCATCAGCGGTTTAATCACGTCGCCGCCGCTCCTTTAAATAAACGTACATGGAATATGAGTGTGAGGCGAGTGTCACTCAGTTCTCTCTTCTTTATTATAGAGTTTTATATCTGATTCGCTCTGAAGCATCAACCTGAGGACGGCACCAGAAACCAGAGGAGGGAAAACATGTTTAACAGAAGATTCAGGATCCGGTTCGTAGATTCTTTGTCATCATGGATCAAATCATTCATTTAATAATAAAAGAAATCTGCAAGTTACAGTATATAAATAATTGTTAGTTCAAACACAGGGACACAGTTTTGTTTTTCAAGCCTTGTGTTTATGTTTCACTGTTTGTGTCTCAGCAGCTTTAAACGTTAAAATGTTGAATTTTAACGTTTGTTTTGACAAATTTACCAGAGAAAATAAAAAGCGTCGTATTAAGCAAATTTAATTCAAATCAAGTGGAAGAAAAAACACAAATATGAGTTTTAGAAAATGAGTGTGGACGGCGGATGATGGACCAAAACCAGGAGCAAAGACTTTGATTTTCAAATTAAAAGAATCATGTTGTTTTGGTTTCATGTCTGAATCCAGTTTGATCCAATTCACTGATTTAAATTCAAGCAATTTTCTCTTTTCCCTCCTTCATCACTGAAACACTGCACACACTTCACCTCTGACCTTTGACCTCTTTACCTACAGCTTGACCATGAATCACTGGCCACATTTAAAATGTGAAGCTGGATTTTTAATTTGAAGGTTTTATTTCCTCTCTGGCTCTTCACACCGTTTATGTATTTTCAAAATAAAGGTCAGAGTATGCCGGTACGTTGCTTCTCTTATTGTCTCAGTCTCTCCTCATCCGACCACAGTTAATGATCCGCCTCTTGGTCCCAGCAGAGAAACACGACATCGTCTCGGTTTCTGCTCTAAAGTCACATCTGACTCACGCTACAACATTTTACACCAGAACACAATCAGCTTCCTGTGACATCATCATGTTGCAGCGTCCGCCAAATATGTGAAGTGAGGTGAAGAGAAGCTCCACCTCTCCTCATGTTCTCAAGTGTCTGAAAGTGCCGGAACAGTTCTGGCCCGGTTCAGGTCCGTCAGGGTCGGTATTGTCTGTACTGTGAAGCCAGAGGGTTGCTGGTTCCAAACTGGAGCGGTGCCGTGGACCCTCCGAACGCAGTCCTGTAACTCTGAGACGAGGGCATGCCGCCTCCGCCCACACCCAGTCCGAACCCGCCGCCCAGACCCTGCACACCCAGTCCCAGCCCGCCGCCGGGCCGCGCCAAGCCCTGATTCAGCATCCCTGCGTAGGGAGACGCACCGTAGGCGAGTCCCAGGCCTCCGTAGGGCCTGTGGGCGTGGTGTCCCGGAGCGGGGAGGACCATCGGCTGCATGTTCCTCCCCGGGGTGTCGAAGGCGAACTCCGGAGGAGGGCTGCTGGGTTTGGAGGGCGTAGAGGTCAGCGGGTCCAGCTCTCCTCCCGAAAACAGCAGAGGAGGGAGAGCGGAGGAGGAGAGGGGGGCGTAGCCGTCAGCGGGGGGGCCGGAGGGGGAGGAGGAGGCGGAGAGCGTCCCGCTGAGGAGGGGCCTGGTCCAGTCGTCTTTAAAGATCTGGACCGTCAGCGTGGAGACGAGCGGCAGCAGCCGGTTGGTGACGTGAGCCAGAACCAGCTGCTCGTTGGCGTCACGGCGGATACGAACATGAGCAGAGCCGGCCTGAAACACGGGGGGGCAGGAG
>NW_019521721.1:8570-10510 GCF_002814215.2 Seriola lalandi dorsalis | reverse complement strand
GTGAGTTTTCAGGAGCAGGTGGCGGCGCTGTGGAGGACACAGTGACTCGGTATCAGGAAGTGAGCAGACGGGCCGGGGCTAGCTGTTAGCATGCTAACTTCAGTAGAAGAAAAGAAGAGGGTTGTTTTCCACCTCTGGAGACAGATGTTGGTGAGTGAAAGACTGAAGTTTGATGGGGAACTCACGACGTTTCTTCTAGACTGGTGAGTAAACAGCTGCTAATGCTAACGCTAGCTATGTAGCAATAGCAAAACTTACCAAATAGCTCCTTTAAATAGAATGAAATGCTAATTAATTGACTTTAAGATTTTCATTTTGTGTGTGTGATGACGAAGATAAAAACAAAATCAGTCAAAAAATAAAATGTTATTTTTTCGTAGTTTTTAATCAAACAAACTGAAGGAAACGGTGCATTTGCTGGGGACTATTTTCAGCAGCGGATTAATCCAGATTGGGTGCTGTAGTGACTATTTGGGGAGGCAGGACGGTGTGTGTGTGTGTGTGTGTGTGTGTGTTCACGGTGATGACGTGATGTGTTGTGGAGAGTTTCTGTCACAGTGGAGCTTCTGTGGCTCAGACAGAACTTATGACACTAACAGGTGCTGCTGGGTTCGATATAAAACTCACTGTCCTGCGTTTTGTGGAGACGATGCGGCTTCATCAGCCTCGAACAGCTGATTACATAAACATGAGGATGACTGAAGGTATCACTGCACCTCAGCACTCAACCTTTAACTTCTCAGTCTGACCTTAAACACAAACACAGGCTGCACTGTGTCCTTGTTTCCTAATTTTACCGCCCTCATGGGGATGTTCAGTCCTCAAAAGGACAGACTGTATACACACACACACACACACACACACACACACACACACACACACACACACACACACACACACACACTTGAGTGACGATGATATTTTGTTCACAACACATTCACAACACAAGGTAAATACATATAAACATATAAAATCTTTAGACTTGTTTGTGTCACATTAATGTCAGAGTCTGAGTCGTCGGAGTCGGTGGGATTCAGACGTGAGGATGGCGGCGGTGAGGTGTTGTCGGTTTGTGCGTCCTGCTGCTCGTGGCGTCTGACGTGTGTGTTCACATTAAACTTGAGGTGTTTCTGGTTTATCTGCAGCTCAGGAACAACACACAGGTGATGCAGGTTCAGTCTGTTCACTCTCAGAGAGATATTTATTTATAGGAACTGTTTGTATTGTTAATATTTTTCTATTTATTCTTTTCTATAATATTTCTTCACATTTTATTGTTAATATTGGGTTCGCCTCAGACCTGCCGACCAATCACTGCCCTCCGTTTCGCACAGCCAGGTAGAGGTGATCGAGGACTTTAAGTCTAAAGAACCGTCTCTTTTCTTTTACCTCTCGACCGTCGTCATGCCAACACGAATGACGTCACTTGTTTGTTTTTAACTTGTTGTTTTTCGCTGCTGCGTTTTTGATTTTCTCCAGATGTTCTTTGCTTTTATTAATTTACTTCTATCGTCTTATTTCTGTGTTTTTGTTCGATTGTGATCTTCAATAAAATAATCCCATAGTTGAACCTGCGTGAATGAACTGACTGCTCAACAGAATGGTGGACGGTGGACAAGGCGTGATGTCAGACACACACCTGGAGACAGTCTCTCCTGCTCCCCAGGTTAAATATGATAAAAAACTTTTACTTATTTACTTTAATTGCTGTTTTCTCGCTGATGTTCAAACAGTTAGTGATGGAAGTGTGTGTCCATCCTGTTACAGACACATGACACAGGAAGTGGTTGTTCCTCGAGACACACAGATGTTGGTGTGTGTGTGTGTGTGTGTGTGTGTGTGTGTGTGTGTATTTCCCAGGACCTCAGCCGCCCTGAAAGCCAGCTGGGTTTGTTTGCCGTCACTACGACAACATGCAACACACAGACAACGACTACAAC
>NW_019521721.1:6322-7633 GCF_002814215.2 Seriola lalandi dorsalis | reverse complement strand
TGTATTAAAGTCACTGCTGTGTTTGTACAGGACAGAAGAGGCTCTGACTCACCTCTCTCAGCAGTTTGTCCAGCTGACCAATGACGTGAGAGGGCGTGGTCTGACGACAGGTGACGACAGGAAATTAATAATTGCACTTCTTAAAAAGCTCTGATGTTAATGTTATTATCGTTTATTATATTTCAGAAATTCATCTTCACAAACAGCTTCGTCTCACCTGCAGCAGAACTTTCCCGCTGTACACGCTCATGGGATACATGGTGCCAAAGGTCATGAGAGCGATGGCGACGGCCGACGCTGTGTCCACCGCATTGTAGTTACTGAGAACACACACACACACACAAACACACACACACACACACACACACACACACACACACAGGAAAGAGGGTAAATACATAAGACATGAGGTGTTTAATAAGGTTTAAAACAACCCCATTGTAATAATATAATCGACATATATAAACAGGATTTAAAGAGAATAAAATGCAAAATAGAAATCATCTATAACTGGATAAAACAAGAAGCGGGAGAGTAAGTAGCAGATCAGTTAAAACACAGAGAGAAAGTTCCATGAATAAGAATAAAAGGAAACCACAAATTAAAACATTCTCTTGTTTGATTTTAAAGAACTGAATAAAGCTGCTTCTCCATGTTCAGTTTAGACTCTGGGAACAATCAGCAGATCTGTGACAGGAAGCTGATTCTGTAATCATCTTAATGTAGATATTAAAACTAGCCCCTTAATAAAAAATATCTCAGTTTGTGGCCTTTAACGTTAGCGACTGAAGCTAACAGCTTTACCTTTATTCTCAGGTCTGATTCAGACCTGAAATGTTTTAACTGTTGTTCAAACATGTTTTTATTTTTTTTTTAAACAGCTGTAAAAAAAACAATGTTTATATCTTCATTACTGTTATTATTCATCAGCTGTTCTGGAAGCTTTCAGTCATAACACATGATCTTCCTCGGCAGATGGAGATGATCGTTTTCCTCTGAGGACGTCACAGCTACTAAAGGGCCCTCGTGGTGAGACTGTGAACTCTTAAAACCTTCAGCTTTTAAAACCAAAAAGGGACAAACATTTATTTAAATACTTTTTAACAACAGTTGCCATGACAACGGGGTGAGATCCATCATGGAGGAAGATCATGTGAGAGCGGAAAGGAAACGCTGAGACTGTTCTGACTGAAATGTTTCGCTTGTCCAGACTCTGATTTAATAACCGAGTGACGCTGTTGTATAAATCTGACTGACGTCCACATATTTCTGCTGAAGTATTTTGTTGTTTTCCATCATTTAAATGAGAGT
>NW_019521721.1:786-1511 GCF_002814215.2 Seriola lalandi dorsalis | reverse complement strand
TCCCTCAGTTTTATCATCAGCATCAATCTCGATGATTCAGGGAGCGAGACCGATTCACCGCCGCTGCTCTTTTTCCGTCTGACGTCAGGACACGAAGATAAAGATCAGGACAGTTTGAATTTCCAGCTGGGATGGAAACGTGACATCACCGGAGCCGTCGAGGGTGAAACGTTTGGTGCTGGTGCATTCTGGGAGAGACATGAATCCTTACTTGATTTCTATGAGCATGTAGGTGATGCAGAGGGACAGAGCTCCCGCCATGTTGATCAGGACGAACGGGTTCATACGAGGCAGGAGCACGCTGCTGAGACCTGGGATGATACCACACAAACTGTACACACACACACACACACACACACACACACACACACACACACACACACAGAGCTCAGGCTTCTGGCTGGTGAGGCTGACAGAGCAGCAGGCTTTATATAACCCAGACCCTGCTGAGGTTAAGTGGGGACAGGTCATTACAACACAGACAGTAACACACACACACACACACACACACACACAAGGAAACACACAAGGAAACACACACTGGTAAATGTGCATGCACACACATACAGGCTTCTGCAAGACGCACACACAGAATGCTTGTATAAAGGCATACAGAGCAGCTCTCTCTCTCTCTCTCTCTCACACACACACACACACACACACACACACACACACACACACACACACACACACACACACACACACACAAAGAGTGGAAACTAGGC
>NW_019521721.1:0-766 GCF_002814215.2 Seriola lalandi dorsalis | reverse complement strand
ACATGGATGTCAACACGTAATTAACGTCTGACATGTCAGAGTCACGCGCTCGCCACGGGCAGGAAGTGAAAAGTGTAAAGAAGGAGAAGAAGAACGAGCACCACGTGACTTTACCTGGTTAAATAAAGGAAAGTGAAAGTGAGATTACTTAGTGAGAATCAGACAGCAGAGACAGAGGTGGTGATGTCATCACAGACAGACAGAGGTGGTGATGTCATCACAGACAGACAGAGGTGGTGATGTCATCAGGGATATCTGAGCACATGCAATGATTCACTGCTGGACACTGGGCTCCCCTCACCACACCTACACACCCCCACAGCATTATCTTTTATTGATTGATTGAGTTTATTGATTTGTGTAATTAGAGACGTGTAAATACAAATTATTTCCTTTATTTATCTAAACCTGAATGACAAAACTGAGACAATAAAACGCAAAACTATAACTAAAGAGACGGAGGGAAACAGAAAGACGGAAAAAAAGGAAGAAAGAAAAAAGGAAGAAAGAAAGAAAGAAAGAAAGAAAAAGAAAGAAAGAAAATGAAAGAAAGAAAGAAAGAAAGAAAGAAAGAAAGAAAGAAAGAAAAAGAAAGAAAGAAAGAAAGAATGAGACAAGACACAGAGAGTGGAGGATGAGATTGGCGATCCCGGCGATCCCATAATCCTCCACTGATGCATTGATATAATTTGACATGTGACCTTGTGTGTGTGTGTGTGTGTGTGTGTGTGTGTGTGTGTGTGTGTGTGTGTGTGTGTGTGTGTGT
>NW_019521720.1:0-1008 GCF_002814215.2 Seriola lalandi dorsalis | reverse complement strand
ATAGTAAGGCATAAAAAGTGATAAAAACGACATAGTATAATAAGGCATAAAAACGACATAGTATAGTAAGGCATAAAAAGTCATAAAAACGACATAGTATAGTAAGGCTAAAAACGTCATAGTAAAGTAAGGCATAAAAACGACATAGTACAGTAAGGCATAAAAAGTCATAAAAACGACATAGTATGATAAGGCATAAAAATGTCATAAAAACGACATAGTATAGTAAGGTATAAAAAGTAATAAAAATGACATGGTACAATAAGGCATAAAAATGTCATAAAAACGACATAGTATAAAAAGTAATAAAAATGACATAGTACAATAAGGCATAAAAATGTCATAAAAACGACATAGTATAAAAAGTAATAAAAATGACATGGTACAATAAGGCATAAAAATGTCATAAAAACTACATAGTATAGAAAGTCATAAAAACGACAGTATAGTAAGGCATGAAAAGTGGTATAAATGACATAGCATAGTAAGGCATAAAAACGTCATAGTATAGTAAGGCATAAAAACGACAGTATAGTAAGGCATGAAAAGTCGCATAAATGACATAGCATAGTAAGGCATAAAAACGTCATAGTATAGTAAGGCATAAAAACGACATAGTATAGTAAGGCATAAAAAGTGATATAAACGACATAGTATAATAAGGCATAAAAATGTCATAGCATAGTAAGGCATAAAAACGTCATAGTATAGTAAGACATAAAAATTTCAGAGTATAGTAAGGCATAAAAACGACATAGTATAGTAAGGCATAAAAAGTCATAAAAACGACATAGTATAATAAGGCATAAAAATGACATAGTATAATAAGGCATAAAAATGACATAGTATAATAAGGCATAAAAAGTGATAAAAACGACATAGTATAATAAGGCATAAAAAGTGATAAAAATGACATAGTATAATGAGGCATAAAAACGACATAGTATAGTAAGGCATAAAAAGTCGTAAAAACGACATAGTATAATAAGGCATAAAAAGTCATAAAAA
>NW_019521719.1:0-1346 GCF_002814215.2 Seriola lalandi dorsalis | reverse complement strand
ACATAATATAGTAAGGCATAAAAAGTCATAAAAACGCCATAGTATAGTAAGGCATAAAAAGTCATAGTATAGTAAGGCATAAAAAGTCATAAAAACGACATAGTATAGTAAGGCATAAAAAGTCATATTATAGTAAGGAATAAAAAGTCATAAAAACGACATAGTATAGTAAGGCATAAAAAGTCATAAAAACGACATAGTATAGAAAGGCATAAAAAGTAATAAAAACGACATAGTATAGTATGGCATAAAAAGTCATAAAAACGACATAGTATAGAAAGGCATAAAAAGTCATAAAAACGACATAGTATAGTAAGGCATAAAAAGTCATATTATAGTAAGGAATAAAAGGTCATAAAAACGACATAGTATAGTAAGGCATAAAAAGTCATAGTATAGTAAGGCATAAAAAGTCATAGTATAGTATGCCATAAAAAGTCATAAAAACGACATAGTATAGTAAGGCATAAAAAGTCATAAAAACGACATAGTATAGTAAGGCATAAAAAGTAATAGTATAGTAAGGCATAAAAAGTGAAAAAATTGACATAGTATACAAAGGCATAAAACGTCATAGTATAGTAAGTCATAAAAACGACATAGTGTAGTCAGGCATAAAAAGTCATAGTATAGTAAGGCAAAAAAAGTCATAGTATAGTAAGGCACAAAAAGTCATAGAATAGTAAGGCATAAAAAGTCATAGTATAGTAAGGCATAAAAAGTCATAGTATAGTAAGGCATAAAAAGTCATAGTATAATAAAGCATTAAAAAGTCATAGTACAGTAAGGCATGAAAAGTCATTAAAACGTCATAGTATAGTAAGGCATAAAAAGTCATAGTATAGTAAGGCATAAAAAGTCATAAAAATGACATAGTATACAAAATCCTAAAAAGTCATAGTATAGTATGGCATAAAAAGTCATAAAAATGACATAGTATAGCAAGGCATAAAAAGTCATAGTATAGTAAGGCATAAAAAGTCATAAAAACGACATAGTATAGTAAGGCATAAAAAGTCATCGTATAGTAAGGCATAAAAAGTCATAAAAACGACATAGTATAGTAAGGCATAAAAAGTCATCGTATAGTAAGGCATATAAAGTCATAGTATAGTGAGGCATAAAAAGTCATTAAAACGTCATAGTATAGTAAGGCATAAATAGTCATAAAAATGACATAGTATAGTAAGGCATAAAAATTCATAAAAAGTCATAGTATACAAAGGCATGAAAAGTCATAGTATAGTAAGGCATAAAAAGTCATAAAAATGGAATAGTATACAAAGGCATAAAAAGTCATAGTATAGTAAGGCATAAAAAGTCATAATATAGTAAAGCATAAAAAG
>NW_019521718.1:0-1196 GCF_002814215.2 Seriola lalandi dorsalis | reverse complement strand
ATGACTTTTTATGCCTTATTTATACTATGACGTTTTTATGCCTTACTATACAATGAGTTTTTATGCCTTACTATACTATGACTTTTTATGCCTTACTATACTATGACGTTTTTATGACGTTTTTATGTCTTACTATAGTATGACTTTTTATGCCTTACTATACTATGTCATTTTTATGACTTTTTATGCCTTTTTATGCCTTACTATACTATGACTTTTTATGCCTTGCTATACTATGACGTTTTTATGACTTTTTATGCCTTACTATACTATGACTTTTTATGCCTTACTATACTTTGCACGTTTTTATGACTTTTTAGGCCTTACTATACGATTCTATGACTTTTTATGCCTTACTATACTATGACGTTTTTATGACTTTTTATGCCTTACTATACCATGACGCTTTTATGACATTTTTATGCCTTACTATACTGTGACTTTTTATGCCTTACTTTACTATGTCGTTTTTATGACTTTTTATGCCTTACTATACCATGACGTTTTTATGACATTTTTATGCCTTACTATACTATGACTTTATATGCCTTACTATACCATGACATTTTATGCCTAACTATACTATGTCATTTTTATGACTTTTTATGCCTTACTATACAATGACTTTTTATGCCTTACTATACTATGACGTTTTATGCCTTACTATACCATGTCGTTTTTATGACATTTTATGCCTAACTATACTATGTATCGTTTTTATGACTTTTTATGCATTACTATACTATGACGTTTTATGCCTTACTATACTATGTCGTTTTTATGACATTTTATGCCTAACTATACTATGTATCGTTTTTATGGCTTTTTGTGCCTTACTATACTATGTCATTTTTATGACTTTTTATGCCTTACAATACCATGACTTTTTATACCTTACTATACTATGACGTTTTTATGACTTTTTGTGCCTTACTATACTATGACTTTTTATGCATTACTATATTATGACGTTTTATGCCTTACTATACTATGTCGTTTTTATGACATTTTATGCCTTACTATACTATGTCGTTTTTATGACATTTTATGCCTTACTATACTATGTCGTTTTTATGACTTTTTAGGCCTTACTATACCATGACTTTTTATACCTTACTATACTATGTCGTTTTTATGACATTTTATGCCTTACTATACTATGTCGTTTTTATGACTTTTTATGCCTTACTATACTA
>NW_019521717.1:3212-3305 GCF_002814215.2 Seriola lalandi dorsalis | reverse complement strand
GGGGATTGACACAGTGGGCGAGAGCCTATTGAAGAGATGGATTTTCTGTCTGGACATCAGATGAGGCGAGTGTTAACAGTCTGCATGTAGGGG
>NW_019521717.1:0-1880 GCF_002814215.2 Seriola lalandi dorsalis | reverse complement strand
AATTTGGTTTAAATACTATTTCTACTGCTTTTATTTTTTATCCCTTTCTGTGGAAAGCTTTGTGGAAGAAACTGTGAGGGATGAACTCTCACCACAAGAACAGTCAGATATGAAGATATTGATTATCAGCACAGAATCTCGGCTATCGACTGGGTTTTCATGAGGGAGAGGATGTACTGTAAGTGTACAGTCAGACTGAGTACACTATATACTACTATACTCATGATCGCAACATTTTGCCCCCCCCCCGAAAAAAATTCCACGAGCTGCTTTGCACACGTGTGTGTATCCCCCCCCCCCACATTTCACACTCAACTTTCTGACCCTTTTGAGTGCACCACACAGGTGCTTATAATTCACTCCGTCTACAGCCATGCTGTTGTGGCTGTGAGCTAAATGCTAACATCAGCATGCTAAGATGATCATAATGACAATGCTAACAAGCTGATGTTTATTAAGTGTGATGTTTACCATGTTCATCATCTTAGTTAGTGTGTTAGCATGCTAAAACTTGCTAATTAGCACTAAACACAAAGTACAGTTGAAGCTCATTAAAATGTAGTTTTACAGGTATTTGGTCATGAACCAAGTTAAGGAATCATAAAAATAATGCAGTGATAAAATCAGGATTTCAGCAGCAGAGCAGCGACATGGAAAGCGACTGCTGGTTAACATGTAGTCTTAATGTCAGTCACGATTTCATACTTGTTCCGTTGTCTGACAACACAAACAGAAAAATGTGTAAATAAGAACAACTTTATTGATAATCTGGTTTATCAAACCACTGTACATGTGAGCACAAAGAGCAGGAGAGAAACAAACAGAGAAAGAGCTGAAAACAGCTGATGCTTGGCAGAATGCAAAGACGCCACGATGATGTCATGAATATGCTTATTAGTGTATTACATCATCTAGCGGCATTTAGCGCCGTTTCCAGCAAGCTTTAGCTACTTCCCATTGAAAGAAGTTGTTAAAAGCGGTTCTACAACAGTTTTCAATTAGCTCATCAATCTTTGCACGTTGACCTCACGAAATCCAACATTACACTGTGACCTCTTCTTGTTTCCAGTATTTCAGCCTATCTCACTCTGACTCTTCACGTTATCTATCTCTGCTCTTTCCTTTGCTCTCTCCCTCTCTCAGCCTCTTCTGTCACAGTCACACTAATACTCAGACACACACACACACACACACACACACACACACACACACACACCTCTCCTCTCCCTCCCACACAGCTATTTTACATAATTCAAACAGTGCATTTATCCCTCTACCTCCCTTCATCCCCTGATCTCTCTCCTCTCTCTCTAATTTTCTTTCTCCTCCTTGCACCCTCTTCTTGTTTTCATACTGTCCTCTTGTTCCCTTTCCTTCACATATGTGTGGCACCTAGAACCCTACATTTTCTCCATACTTACCTTTATCTGTATTCCTCTTTTATCCTCATTGCCTTTCTCCTTCCACTCCCTTTCATTTACCTGTCCAAACGACAATCCTTTCACTGCGAGCCTACATCCCTCTGTCTGCAATCCTAACATTTTTCTCCAAACCACGCATGAGGAAAAAAGATGACCACGAAGGTGTTTGTCACTCTGCCGAGACATCAAACTATGCCAGTGTCTCTTTGCCCAAATCCACAGCTACAAAAAAATACCAGATGAAAGTCTGTAGGCTGGATGACTGACTGGTGGAGGAGTCTTCTAAATTAAATCTGAGAAAGGAGGGATCTTACATGAAAAGGTTGCTGACAAATCACAGGAGAGGTGGAAACTCAAGATCTAGCTCTGATAAAAGGTGTCAAGAGAATGTTTGACAGTTGATTGTAATTGTATGAAAAGTCTGTTAATTTTGATCTCTTCAAAACTGTTTTGTAAGAG
>NW_019521716.1:0-1116 GCF_002814215.2 Seriola lalandi dorsalis | reverse complement strand
TTAATGCCATATTGTACTGTGAAGTTTTTTGGTATTTTTATAGCTTACTATACTATGTGAGTTGATTCCTTATCATTCTATGATGTTTTTATGACCATTTATGCCTTAAAATACTATGATGTATTTTTGACATTTTTTGCCATACTATACTATGTCGTTTTTTGACATTTTAATGCCATATTGTACTGTGATGTATTTTGGCATTTTTATGCCTTACTATACTATGTCGTTTTATTCCTCAACATAATATGATGCTTTTATGACCGTTTATGCCTCAAAATACTATGATGTATTTTTGATATTTTTTGCCATACTATACTATGACGTTTTTTGCCATTTTTATGCCATATTGTACTGTGAAGTTTTTTGGCATTTTTATAGCTTACTATACTATGTGAGTTGATTCCTTATCATACTATGATGTTTTTATGACCGTTTATGCCTAAAAATACAATGATGTTTTTTTGATATTTTTTGCCATAGTATACTATGACGTTTTTTGACATTTTTATGCCATATTGTACTCGGAAGTTTTTTGGCATTTTTATAGCTTACTATACTATGTGAGTTGATTCCTTATCATACTATGATGTTTTTATGACCGTTTATGCCTTAAAATACTATGATGTTTTTTTGATATTTTTTGCCATAGTATACTATGACGTTTTTTTTACATTTTTGTGTCATATTGTACTGTGATATTTTTTGGCATTTTTATGCTTTACTATACTATGTCGTTTTATTCCTCAACATACTATGATGATTTTATGACCGTTTATGCCTTAAAATACTATGATGTTTTTTTGATATTTTTTGCCATACTATACTATGACTTCTTTTGACATTTTTATGCCATATTGTACTGTGATGTGTTTTGGCATTTTTATGCCTAATTATACTATGTGAGTTGATTCCTTATCATACTATGATGTTTTTATGACCGTTTATGCCTTAAAATACTATGATGTATTTTTGACATTTTTTGCCATACTATACTATGTCGTTTTTTGACATTTTAATGCCATATTGTACTGTGATGTGTTTTGGCATTTTTATGCCTTACTATACTATGTGAGTTGATTCCTTACCATTCTATGATGTTTTTATGACCGTTTA
>NW_019521715.1:0-1334 GCF_002814215.2 Seriola lalandi dorsalis | reverse complement strand
AACATCATAGTATAATAAGGCACAAAACGTAAAAAAATGTCACAATATAGTAAGGTATAAAATGTCATAGTATAGTAAGGCATAAAAAGTCATAAAAACTACATAGTATAGTATGCCATAAAAAGTCATAAAAACATCACAGTATTGTAAGCCATAAAAAGTCATAAAAACGTCATAGTATTGTAAGCCTTAAAAAGTCATAAAAACGTCATAGTATTGTAAGGCATAAAAAGTCATAAAAACTACATAGTATAGTAAGGCATAAAAAGTCAGGAAAACGTCATAGTATTGTAAGGCATAAAAAGTCATAAAAACATCATAGTATAGTAAAGCATAAAAAGTCATAGTATAGTAAGTCATAAAAAGTCCTAAAAAGGACACAGTATAGTATGGCATAAAATGTCATAAAAACGACATAGTATAGTATGCCATAAAAAGTCATGAAAACGTCATAGTATTGTAAGCCTTAAAAAGTCATGAAAACGTCATAGTATTGTAAGCCTTAAAAAGTCATAAAAACGTCATAGTATTGTAAGGCATAAAAAGTCATAAAAACTACATAGTATAGTAAGGCATAAAAAGTCAGGAAAACGTCATAGTATTGTAAGGCATAAAAAGTCATAAAAACATCATAGTATAGTAAAGCATAAAAAGGACACAGTGTAGTATGGCATAAAAAGTCATAAAAATGTCATAGTATAGTAAGGCATAAAAAGTCATGAAAAAGTAATAGTATTGTAAGGCATAAAAAGTCATAAAAACGTCATAGTATAGTAAGGCATAAAAAGTCATCGTATATTAAAGCATAAAAAGTCATAGTATAGTATGGCATAAAAAGTCATAAAAATGTCATAGTATAGTATTGCATAAAAAGTAATAAAAACCTCATAGTATAGTATTGCATAAAAAGTAATAAAAACCTCATAGTGTAGAATGGCATAAAAAGTCATAAAAACGACATAGTATAGTAAGGCATAAAAAGTCCTAAAACGTCATGGTATAGCAAGGCATAAAAAGTCATGAAAACGTCATAGTATTGTAAGGCATAAAAAGTCATAAAAACGTCATAGTATAGTATTGCATAAAAAGTCATAGCATAGCAAGGCATAAAAAGTCATAAAAACGTCACTGTATAGTAAGGCATAAAAAGTCATAGTATAGTAAGGCATAAAAAGTCCTAAAAAGGACACAGTATAGTATGGCCTAAAAAGTCACAAAAACGTCATAGTATAGTATTGCGTAAAAAGTAATAGTATAGTAAGGCATAAAATGTCATAAAAACGACATAGTATAGTATGCCATAAAAAGTCATGAAAACGTCATAGTATTGTAAG
>NW_019521714.1:0-516 GCF_002814215.2 Seriola lalandi dorsalis | reverse complement strand
ATAAAAAGGTCGAAAAACAGTATACTTAGGCATAAAATGTCATAGTATAATAAGGCATAAGAAGGAAAAAAAAACGTCATAGTATAGTAAGGCATTAAAACGACTAAGAAGATCATAGTATAGTAATGCATGAAAACGTCAAAAAACTACATAGTATAATAAGGCATAAAAACGTCTTAGTATAGTGAATCATAAAAAGGTCAAAAAATGTCATAGGATTGTAAGGCATAAAAACGTCTAAGAACATCATAGTATAGTAAGGCATAAAATGGTCAAAAACATCATAGTATAGTAAGGCATAGAAAGGTAAAAAAACATAGTATATTAAGGCATAAAATGTCATAGTATAGTAAGGCATAAAATGTCATAGTATAGTGAGACATAGAATGTCATAGTATAGTAAGGCATAAAAAGGTCTAAAAACATCATAGTATAGTAAGGCATGAAAAGGTAAAAAAATCGTCATAGTATAGTAAGGCATGAAAAGGTAAAAGAATCGTCATAGTATAGTAAGGC
>NW_019521713.1:0-783 GCF_002814215.2 Seriola lalandi dorsalis | reverse complement strand
GTAAGGCATAAAAAGTCATAGTATAGTAAGGCATAAAAAGTCATAAAAACGACATAGTATAGTAAGGCATAAAAAGTCATAAAAACGACATAGTATAGTAAGGCATAAAAAGTCATAGTATAGTAAGGCATAAAAAGTCATAGAAACGTTATAGTATAGTAAGGCATAAAAAGTCATAAAAACGCCATAGTATAGTAAGGCATAAAAAGTCATAAAAACGTATAGCACAAAAAGTCATAAAAACGACATAGTATAGTAAGGCATAAAACGTCATAAAAACGACTTAGTATAGTAAGGCATAAAAACGACATAGTATAGTATGGCATAAAAATTGATAAAAAAGACATAGTATAGTAAGGCATAAAAAGTCATAGTATAGTAAAGCTTAAAAAGTCATAGTATAGTAAAGCATAAAAATTCATAAAAACGACATAGTATAGTAAGGCATAAAAAGTCATAGTATAGTAAGGCATAAAAAGTCATAGAAACGTTATAGTATAATAAGGCACAAAAGTCATAAAAACGACATAGTATAGTATGGCACGAAAAGTCATAAAAACGACATAGTATAGTAAGGCATAAAAATTCATATTATAGTAAAGCTTAAAAAGTCATCGTATAGTAAAGCATAAAAATTCATAAAAACGACATAGTATAGTAAGGCATAAAAAGTCATAGTATAGTAAGGCATAAAAAGTCATAGAAACGTTATAGTATAATAAGGCACAAAAGTCATAAAAACGACATAGTATAGTAAGGCATAAAAACGACATAGTATAGTAT
>NW_019521712.1:0-596 GCF_002814215.2 Seriola lalandi dorsalis | reverse complement strand
TTCTCTAAACTAACATTGTTCTGTCAGGAGACGTTCTCTAAACTAACATTGTTCTGTCAGGAGACGTTCTCTACACTAACAGTGTTCTGTCATGAGACGTTCTCTAAACTAACATTGTTCTGTCATGAGATGTTCTCTACACTAACAGTGTTCTGTCATGAGATGTTCTCCACGGTCAGGAGATGTTCTCTACACTAACAGTGTTCTGTCAGGAGACGTTCTCCACGGTCAGGAGACGTTCTCTACACTAACAGTGTTCTGTCAGGAGACGTTCTCTAAACTAACATTGTTCTGTCAGAAGACGTTGTCTAATCCAACAGTGTTCTGTCAGGAGACGTTCTCTAAACTAACAGTGTTCTGTCAGGAGACGTTCTCTAAACTAACATTGTTCTGTCAGGAGACGTTCTCTAAACTAACATTGTTCTGTCAGGAGACGTTCTCTACACTAACAGTGTTCTGTCATGAGATGTTCTCCACGGTCAGGAGACGTTCTCTACACTAACAGTGTTCTGTCATGAGACGTTCTCCACGGTCAGGAGACGTTCTCTACACTAACAGTGTTCTGTCATGAGACGTTCTCTAAACTAACATGGTTG
>NW_019521711.1:1764-2225 GCF_002814215.2 Seriola lalandi dorsalis | reverse complement strand
GGTTTGTCATTTAATACTGTAAATTCATACACAACAGTCCTGAACTGAAGCAGACTGTCCTGACAGCTGATATATGTGTGTGATTAACTGTGAATTACCATGTCTGAACTTAAGTATTTGTCTTTCACTGTCATTCAAAGGTGTCCACACTGAAAACTGAATGACCACTGCCAACAGAAGGAGGAGCTCATGTATGGACAAAGGAGACTGCATGTACTTCCTTAGATCTGAAACGGGCTGTGGTGGTGGTGATGATGATGATGATGATGATGATTATGCCAGAAAACCACTTCCAGTTCATCTTCCTCTTGTGAGAGGACAAACCAGCCATTTAGACATTTATTTTGTGTGTTATTCTCTGTCCTCAGTGTTCACAGGTTCAGTTTCCTGCCTCTTACTTCATTTCTACTGTTGTTGATAGATGATAGTAATAACAGTTTTAAGAACAGAATTTATAAATA
>NW_019521711.1:0-489 GCF_002814215.2 Seriola lalandi dorsalis | reverse complement strand
AAATAATGGCCTAAGTCATTTTTTCAGGTTTTTCAGGAAACACAAAAAACTCAACAAAAGAGTCACACTTTTGGCATAGGCCATTATACAACCGGGGGTAGAATTGCATGTTCCCCTCAACTGAGGATTCAGGCGATTTTACCAGAGGTGGCCAGCATCATGAGGGGGTGATTTAGGCAAAAAAAACATTTTTGTCAAAACATGACTTAGGCCATTATTTTAGGAAGGTGACGATATACAACCTCGGTTCAGCGAAATCCGTGTCGTCATCATGAGCAAATAATGACCAAAATTCCAAGGGCCATTCTGGTGACTTGTTACGTGACAATCGGTCCACCGACGGCTGTGTGTTTGAAGTGCTCATGGCCCCCACCGATGGCCGTGAGTCCACGAGACTCTCGGTTAAACAGCTTGTCGGTGGGGGACTCAGCACGCCAGCACGTGCTGCACCTCAGTATGAGGCACGTGCTGAGGTGCAGCATCATATAC
>NW_019521708.1:0-560 GCF_002814215.2 Seriola lalandi dorsalis | reverse complement strand
TCACAGAGATAAATGTACAAGAGCACACACACACACACACACACACACACACACACACACACACACACACACATATACTCAGCGACAGCCAACCAACCAATCCCTCACTGATCTGTGATGTCATCTTCTTATGCAAAAGCTGATGGGTGGTTGGATGGGGGGATTAACCCTAGGTCTCAGGTCTCTCTCTAGCTCTATGTGTGTGTGTGTGTTCGTGCATGTGCTTGTGTATGTGTGTGTGTCTGCGCATGGGCTCATGCAGGGATAAGTGTTGTTTGACAGGGCTGTCCAGGCCTGTAGACAGCTGGTTGTGTGAGGGATAGGCTACTCTCCTCCACTAGCCTCCACTCATTGACTCTGATCTCCTGATAATGTTTCCCACATTTACTCTGTGCCTTGCACGCCCATCTCTCCTCACAGCGTTTATCTTTTCTAATCTAGAATTAGTTACATCACATTATTTGGTATTACACTTATCATGCATCAAATAAAGTATGAAATTACTCATGGAAAAGGTATACAGGAAAAGTGAAGAATAAGTTTGGTGGTAGAAAAGGCTT
>NW_019521707.1:3499-4085 GCF_002814215.2 Seriola lalandi dorsalis | reverse complement strand
TCTGCTGCACTGTTAGTAATCTTGTGTAAACGATGTGCTGACCCACCATGAAGAGAGAGAAAGGATTTCTTTTCTAAGTTCGGTCTAAATCGAGTATAGACCGAAGAATCACGATGAGACGAGTGCACTGGTCTAACCACCGGTTTACACTACTACAACTAGATAAAACAGTGTTTCGTTTCAATAGCGACGACACTTGTGGCTTTCAGGCTTTTTTGTGGCTGATACTTTGTTGCGTCTTACAGTATGAATAATGAAGGTGATAAAGATCAGGGGTCGATTGGGAATGAATAATAATAATAATAATAATAATAATAATAAAAAAAAAAAATCGGGCCCAGACAGATGACCTGCCTCCTGTTCTAAAACCAGCTGTGGCGACTTTAGTCGAGTTGAGACGGAGCTAGTTTACGCTGCTGCCACTTCTCCCACACTGGTCTGAAACGATTTTGTCTCATGAATCTAAACTCGCCTTAACAAATCAGCTGAATCAGGTTTCTCATCTCCGTGGGGTTCAGTCATCTCATCCAAGAAGTGCCTGGTGCTAACTGATGTTAGACAGTCCTGAGCTCATTTTAAACAGATA
>NW_019521707.1:1673-3111 GCF_002814215.2 Seriola lalandi dorsalis | reverse complement strand
AAGGATATGTAGAAAAACAGGCAAGATGCTGAATCTCTAGATCACACAAAGCAGCAGTGAAGCATGAGAGTGTCTCTTTATGCATCAAAGGGTTAAATCATGTATTTATCAAGTTCCATAGAGGAGATTTCAAAATGTCCAGATATAGCCTACAAATACCCCAATATTACTTATAGACCATATTGCCCAGCCCTAATCTGGGGTCTTTCTGATTCAGTATTTAAAAACTTTTTTTTTCTTCATCAGTCAAAACTAATACAATTTAATTTATGAAAAAGTAAAATAATAATAATAATAACTGTTGGATCTGAGCTCAATCAGTGTTATATTGCGACTGATTCATGGACCTGGATCATTTTGTGTGTCTGATTAAAAACCCTTCTATAGCATCTTTAGGTAACATCTCATGGGGAAAGACACACACCCCTAGTGACAAAGTACACAGTGACAGTCCACCATTGGTGTGTGTCAGATCTTTAGGTTTAGTAGTTTAAGACGTAGGTAAACCTTTGCCAAAAAAAAAAAAAAAGAAGAAAAATCCTCAAATCACATCAAAAAACTGCTAACAGACAAATCCAGACACAACCTCCTCCTGCCTGTGGAGGAGGTGAATGTTACACACTACCTGCAGAGAGGTCTTCTTGCTGTGAACCACTGCAGACCTGCGCTCCAGCTCACAGCTCAGGATGTTGTCGAGCCTGCTGAAGCTGATTGGCTGGGTGGTGAAGGCGGCCTGCAGCTGCTCATTGAACCTCTCCCTCTCTCTGGTCTCAGCAGACAGCTCACTGGGATAAGAAGCCATGTTGACCCAGAGCTTCTCCAGAACATCGGACATTTTCTACAAAGTCAGTAGAGTCGTCAGAAAGTTTGAGTGCAGTGATGTTGGACAGATGTATATACTGTAATGTAGAAGTCGCAGGTTTGACAAACAAAGATCTGAGTGAGCTGTAGGACTGTACAAATAATCCAAATCTCAATATGGCCAAGTGCAATATCCAAATCGCAGGAGCTGCAATTTTTCCTGACAAGGGTAAAATGTGTCACAACATTGCTGTGCATTGTTAGCACTATAAGTGCTGCGGTGCTACAGAGACGCTCTGGCAAATCATACTCTCCAGACATAAAGGAACACGATTGTTTGGTACAAAAATTAATACATATAAACAATACAATACAAAAATCACATTATCATCATTATTTATATATATCCTCCTGCTCTGGATAAAGTCATTGACTATATAACTGTGGAAAAGGCTGAGGTGCATTCTCACCTGATGGTAGAGCTGCCTCTTGTCCAGCAGCTCAGTCAGTCTGTGCTGCCACAGTGTGTTAAAGTCCTCGTCTTTGAGAGAGTAGCTGGGAGCCTGCTCTCTGCACAACAGCACATCCAGCAGCCGCCTCTCCTCGAACACAGCCAGGTCTTTCTTCACCAACTCCT
>NW_019521707.1:0-1062 GCF_002814215.2 Seriola lalandi dorsalis | reverse complement strand
TATGCAAATGGCTCCTCTGTTTCATGCTGCTCATCCCATCTTAAAACAACCTGATGCACTTTACTAATGTGCCCTGTGTTTCATTATGGGAGATCAATATCCTCATCACTGTGAATGATATGGAAAGGTAGATGAGTCTTCAGACCAGTAAACGCACGACTTAGGAAGACCACCTGCTAGTGAGGCGTGGATCAGCTCTGATGTCATCCAAAGCCACGTGGGTGAATAAATAATCGCCCGCAAAATGTTCATTTCAAGATCTATAAATATTGATGACAAACTTATTTTCTGTATGTGTATGTGTGTGTGTATCATTTGTTCTACTGTACTATTGTATTACATTCTGGAAAGATTTTGAAAGTTACATATTATGGAAAACAACATGTGATTAACATTGAACTGAAAATTATTATGACTCATTTTGAATGAAATACTGTTAGCCTGCTGATATTACTACTGAACTTCCATATTCATAAAGTGAAATTTCTTAAATCAAATCCCTCATTTAAGTTGTTTCAAATGCGTGTCTGAAGAAGTAAGTCACTTCAAATGATGTAATTGTCCTATTTATTTATTTATTTATTTTTGATTATTGTTTTTCATGACACCTTGTTGGAAATTTTATTTATTTATTTTTTACTCATTGTTTGTACTTTTAAATGGAAATAAAATGGAAATTAAGAAAATAACTAAATAAGAAAATTAACTAAAGTAAATAAATAAAATAAATTATTCCATCGGCCTGAACTAATTATTTTCCCAATTTGGAGACTCGCCCACGGTCACACATTACCATTAGTTCTCAGTGATGATGATGATGATACAGTAACATGTTACACTGACGTCAGATTTATTCAAATTAAGTTATTTTTGGTAAAATAAAAATGGCAGCACATATTTCTACATTAGCCTGAACATGAAGTCATGAAATTCTCTGCTGCTTCCTGGACAAACTATTTAAAAAGCTCAAAATACCATTTGGCTACTGCTTAGAATAATAAATAAAATATAACAAGTTCAGTGTCTAATTTGTGACTGATGAAAAATGAAGCTTAGAAACAC
>NW_019521706.1:2409-3903 GCF_002814215.2 Seriola lalandi dorsalis | reverse complement strand
AACTAGCTTACTACCTATAGTCATTTACTTAAGTCTTTGTGGGTTTTACAGGTTCTGTTCAAAAAGCTCCATTCACAACATGAAGATCCACTGTGTAGTATTTCTCAACTGTGTGAAAGCCTCGGTGCTTTGCGCTTGATGCCATCAGAGTTTAGGCTAACATGAGCAGCTGCGTTTACACTCCAGCAACCGCAGCCCACTGTTCGCCCTCCTCCTAAAAGCTTTTCTCCTCCAAAAAACAACATATTGTTGAAGTAGGCTACATAAGCTAACCAGCCGAATGGGGTTATGAATGAATGATCCTCCTTTTTTTTCTTACTTATGATAGCAAAGACTACACTGCAATACAAGTGTAGGCTTTGTCTTTATTTTCCTATCTTCTGAACATGCTAACTTTTTGCATGCAGCTTTAGCCTAAATAAGCTAGCTAGCCCACCAGAGATAGAATTTTCTACCAACTCATTGAGCTAGTGTTACAGCTGATAAAACATGCTAATGACAGCTGACATTTCAGCAGCAACATCAGATGTTGTCGACTAAAAATCAGAAGACTGCTTTTGTCAAACTCTGTCTGAAATCAAGGACCATTGTTTAAAAAATTACACAGAATTTCAAGTGGTATATCTGCCTCCATTATCATTGTGAATTGAATGCTCTTTGATAACAGGAAGCTTGGCAGGTGAAACAACAGTAACTAAGTGGAGCAAGACACAGCAAACAGTCAATTTGGGCTTTAATTCTGAGTTACTGATGCACACAACACATCTTATCATCTATTAGCTTTTCATACAGTGATACTGTAAACACGCCGATACCATATTAGATATAATGTTATTGAACTGTCACCAGTTAACATGATCAATAATGTGATAAATGACACTTCATGATTCACAAATGAGTTACTCTGGGAAGCTCTGAGAAAAGAAAATCATGCAGCGGGAACAACAGAAGTTGCGTGTTAAGTCGTGTAAAATGACAAAACATACTGTCAGTTTCACAGCAGAGCGATGACAGCTGATCTGAGCTGATGGGAAGTCAACGGAGGCTTATTTCTACATGTGTTTTTTTAATTGCCTTAATGATTGACATTTTTCTGAGAGTGTGATTTGAGGTGGAAATGTAGATGGCAAACACCCCAGTCTTTGTCTATGTGTTTTAATGAGATGTTTTAAGGAATGAAAATAGATCTGTCTATTTATTCTGACAGACAATTTCTCAATTTTTCTGTGACACCCAGCATCTGAGATCAACACTGAGTGAAGCCATGCTAGGCAAACTGGTTACCTCACTCACACAATTCTAAACCAGTTGATGTTTGTACTGTCATTAATGAAAGAAAACCCAAAGCCCTGGCTTTGTTTTTGGTTCCTCTTTGATCAGCGTTCCATTGTGTGACTAAAATAGTCGTCGCAGTTTCACCACTTTTTTCTTCTTTTTTTTTTTTACCCAGGATTTATTTGGCCTGTGACTGTGCATGTTAATACTTTATTACAG
>NW_019521706.1:0-1047 GCF_002814215.2 Seriola lalandi dorsalis | reverse complement strand
TCACACTTTCTAAATAAAGTTTAAACACTCAACTCTTAGTCTTTTTGACTGGACCGCAACCAGGTTTATAATCTGGAAAGTCCCTGACTGACTGTTTCTGGTGCAAACATGTTCTGTTAGCACACTGTCGCCAGATTTAAAGACTTTCTTTCAAACAAGACTGGGTATAGCTGGACGTGTATGGATGCCGACCCAGAGCTTAGGGCTACACCTCTTGTTACGTGCAGTCTACCGAGCTGCTGTGGTTTCCCGGCTGCTCAGGAACTGCTGGGAAGCGGAGGAGTGCTTCCAATACACTGAGCCTCACCTCCACTACAGCAAATACACTACTTTCATTACTTGTATCATTATCGATAAAAGAGGCAGAGAAATAACTAAACATAAGACACACCAAACAGAGAGAGCATTAGAGTGGGATGGAGAGAGAGAAGCTATTGGTAACTGCTAAAGAAACTAGCAGATCTGATTAGCATGTAAACAACAGAAACGCCAGAAACCAGAAATGAGAGGATACGCTTACTGCAGCACAGCAATAAAAGAGTTTCTGCCGACCAAAACGCTAGAGGGCTTTAAAAGACGGTTACAGGAAGTGTTGAGTTTGTATTAACACATAAAGCAGTAACTTTAACGCGAGAAACGGGAGTGACTGAAAACGAGGCTTCATCCTAAAAAAAACACAAAGACAAATTATACATATCAAATAGAGGGAAATAGAAATAAAGACCTGCCTCTAATAAAAGTCTGTTACGTTCTGGAGTTGAGGTAAATAAAGGCTAAGGTATTCTGGATCCCAGACAGAGGCTGTCCGCTGTGTGAGAGACAAAATAATAAAGACTTACTTTGTCTGACAACATTGCGGTTATAAAATCAGGATTTGACCAGAGGCTGTACTGGTTTGACTAACTTGGTGGTTTGTATTAAAACATGAAAATATGAAAGTCTGACTGCTCATGTTTTCTTTCCCTCCTCACCCCTTGTGGTCAAGCTGAACAATTAACTTAAAATCATGACCAAAACAATAATAATCATAAAAAAAAAAAAAAAAAA
>NW_019521705.1:7127-8244 GCF_002814215.2 Seriola lalandi dorsalis | reverse complement strand
TTTTTTTCTGCTCATTAGAGTGGAGTTGAAAGTCTGCAAATGAAGTAGCTTTAATACCAATCAGATTCTGATGAACTCATATTTGATAGTATGTTACAATGATTTTCTATTCAAAACTTCTGAGGTTTGTTTAGTTTCAGAAAAGTCTTACAGGTCTGGTCTGGTCTAGTCTAGTGTAGTTTGGTCTAGTCTGGTCTGGTCTGGTCTGGTCTGGTCTAGTCTGGTCTAGTCTAGTGTAGTTTAGTCTGGTCTGGTCTGGTCTGGTCTAGTCTAGTGTAGTTTAGTCTGGTCTGGTCTAGTGTAGTTTAGTCTAGTCTAGTCTAGACTAGTCTAGTTTAGTCTAGTTTAGTCTAGTCTAGTGTGGTCTGGTCTAGTCTAGTCTAGTTTAGTCTAGTCTAGTGTGGTCTAGTCTAGTCTAGTCTAGTTTAGTCTAGTCTAGTGTGGTCTGGTCTAGTCTAGTCTAGTCTAGTCTAGTGTGGTCTGGTCTGGTCTAGTCTAGTGTAGTTTAGTCTGGTCTGGTCTAGTGTAGTTTAGTTTAGTCTAGTCTAGTGTGGTCTAGTCTAGTCTAGTCTAGTTTAGTCTAGTCTAGTGTGGTCTGGTCTAGTCTAGTCTAGTCTAGTTTAGTCTAGTCTGGTCTGGTCTAGTCTAGTCTAGTTTAGTCTGGTCTGGTCTGGTCTGGTCTGGCCCAGTCCGGTCTGGACTAGTGTAGTCTAATCTAGTTTGAGACCAGCAAGATTCACAATGATGGTGTGAAAAAAGCATACAAAATTTTTCTGATGCTAACGAGTTCCTCATATGTCTACATTTAACAATTACAATAATAATACTATAATATTTCAGTTACCTGCAAGTGATTAATGTATGATTATTGAGGCATGATAAGTATGATGTCATCACCAGGTCTCTCTGATGTCATTGACTGTCGACATGCTGGGATACTCTGAACTGGAAGTGGGCCTGATTCTGAGGACTCTGAGAGCTCTGAGGCCCCTGAGGGCCCTGTCTCGCTTCCAAGGCCTGAGGGTAAGACAGTCACAGACAGACAGAGAGAGAGACAGACAGTTATGGTCACTTACAGTCTGGCCAGATAGCATGTTAGAAGTTAGGTCTGGGGCTA
>NW_019521705.1:5439-6377 GCF_002814215.2 Seriola lalandi dorsalis | reverse complement strand
CTGATTGATGTGCTGCTGGTGGCTATGACCGTCTGGTTAATGTTCAGCATCGTTGGAGTGAGGCTGTTTGCTGGAAAGTTCTATCACTGTTATAATGTGACGTCAGAGCAGCTGCTCGTCCCGGAGGAGGCGGGCAACAAGAGCGACTGTTTCTTTCTGATCAACGAAGGCTTCACTGAAATCGTGTGGAAGAATTCAAAGTTAAACTTTGACAACGTGGGACTGAGTTACGTTTCACTGCTGCATATGGTCAGTCTGAACTCTATCACACAGGAAGTAAACATCACGGCGGCTCCTCACAATGAACACAAACAGCTGTTATCAGCTGCTCTGTCACATCTGTTTGACTTTATCTGACTAACGTTGAGAATGGGCCTCCATGTTCTTCTGTCTTGTTTCTGTCAGGCGACGTTCTCAGGCTGGTTGGAGATTATCTACGCAGCAGTGGACTCCACACAGGTCAGGACACCTACTGATGGTTTTACTGGGGCACATACTGGTAATGGTTCTGTACTGGTGCTGTACTTTTGTCTTTCTGTGTTTGTGTATAGGTGGAAGCTCAGCCAGTGTATGAGTACAGGCTTTACATGTACCTGTACTTCGTCTGTTTCGTCATCATCGGCGGCTTCTTCACCTTCAACCTCTTCACCAGAGTCTTCATCAACACGCTGGACCAGCTGCAACACAAGATATGTCTCTATACAGGCTGAGAGACAGACAGGCTGAGAGACAGACAGGCTGAGATACAGACTGAGAGACAGACAGACTGAGAGACAGACAGACTGAGAGACAGACAGGCTGAGATACAGACTGAGAGACAGACAGACTGAGAGAGAGAAAGTGTGAGAGACAGACAGGCTGAGATACAGACTGAGAGACAGACAGACTGAGAGACAGGCTGAAAGACAGACAGACTGAGAGAGAGAAAGTGTGAGAGA
>NW_019521705.1:4028-4099 GCF_002814215.2 Seriola lalandi dorsalis | reverse complement strand
GGGGGGGGCAGATGTCGGTGCATGTCAGCTTCTGGCAAGCATACGCTCACCCACCTGTCACTCAAAGCAGC
>NW_019521705.1:0-550 GCF_002814215.2 Seriola lalandi dorsalis | reverse complement strand
ACATCACATGGTTTAAATTCATGTCAATTAAATAAACAAAGAAAAACAGTAAGTGTCCCTCTCTTAAATTCATAAAAAAAAAAAGAAATTGGTTTCCTCCATTGCTCTGAGGATTACCCATAACCCTTTGCTGTTACTACTCCATGCAGGTACAAAGTTACAACAGCAGGTGGCAGAGCTGTCCCATATATCCTAAAACGTTTTCACAGTGACTGTTCAGGTCAAAGGAACATTACATCAGTTCTCAGTACTACATCAGTACATCAGTACTTAGTACTACATCAGTACATCAGTACTTAGTACTACATCAGTAGTCAGTACTCAGTACTACATTATTACATCAGTACTCAGTATTCATTACTACATTATTACGTCAGTACTCATTATTACATCAGTATATCAGTACTCTGTACTCATTACTACATTATTACATAGTTTGTCTTGCGATGATGACTTTGTGTTTTTGTTTTCTGCACGTCAGCTGTTAGCTTCTGGTGCTACGCTGCTTCTGGTGACCCTGACCACTCAGACTCTGAGCCCAACAGAACTG
>NW_019521704.1:0-1005 GCF_002814215.2 Seriola lalandi dorsalis | reverse complement strand
CGTTGTCAGGATGTTGTGCGTTGTCAGGATGTTGTACGTTGTCAGGATGTTGTACATTGTCAGGATGTTGTGCGCTGTCAGGATGTTGTACGATGTTTTGTGTTGTCACGATGTCGTATGTTACGTTGTCATGATTTTGTGTGTTGTCCAAATGTGGTATATTGTCAGGATGTTGTGCATTGTCAGGATGTGCATTGTCAGGATGTTGTGCATTGTCAGGATGTTGTATGTTACGTTGTCAAGATGTTGTGTGTTGGCAGGATGTTGTACGTTGCGTTGTCAGGATGTTGTATGTTACATTGTCAGGATGTTGTATGTTACATTTTCAGGATGTTGTGTGTTGTTAGGATGTTGTACGTTACATTGTCAGGATGTTGTACATTACGTTGTCAGGATGTTGTGCATTGTCAGGATGTTGTGTGTTGTCAGGATGTTGTACGTTACGTTGTCAGGATGTTGTGCATTGTCAGGATGTTGTGTGTTGTCAGGATGTTGTATGTTGTCAGGATGTTGTACGTTACGTTGTCAGGATGTTGTGCATTGTCATGATGTTGTGTGTTGTCAGGATGTTGTACGTTACGTTGTCAGGATGTTTTATGTTACATTGTCAGGATGTTGTCTGTTACGTTGTCAGGATGTTGTATGTTGTCAGGATGTTGTACGTTACGTTGTCAGGATTTTTTGCATTGTTAGGATGTCGTACGTTACGTTGTCAGGATGTTGTGTGTTACGTTGTCATGATATTGTGTGTTGTCAGGATGTCGTACGTTACGTTGTCAGGATGTTGTACGTTACGTCGTCATGATATTGTGTGTCGTCAGGATGTCGTACGTTACGTTGTCATGATTTTGTGTGTTGTCAGGATGTTGTATCTTGTCAGGATGTTGTGCGTTGTCAGGATGTTGTGCGTTGTCAGGATGTTGTCCGTTGTTAGGATGTTGTGCGTTGTCAGGATGTTGTACGTTGTCAGGATGTTGTGCGTTGTCAGGATGTTGTGCGTTGTCA
>NW_019521703.1:0-572 GCF_002814215.2 Seriola lalandi dorsalis | reverse complement strand
GTGAGTGAGTGAGTGTGTATGAGTGTGAGTGAGTGAATGTGTGTTTGTGAGTGTGTGTGTGAGTGAGTGAGTGAGTGTGTGTGTGTTTGCGAGTGTGTGTGTTTGTGAGTGTGAGTGAATGAGTGTGTTTGTGAGTGAGAGTGAGTGTGTGTGTTTGTGAGTGAGTGAGTGAGTTAGTGTGTGTGTGAGTGTGTGAATGTGTTGGTGAGTGAGTAAGTGTGTGTGAGTGAGTGTGCTTATGAGTGAGTGAGTGTATATGTGTGTGTGAGTGTGTGTGTGAGTGTGTGTGTGAGTGAGTGAGTGAGTGTGTGTGTGTGTGTGTGAATGTATTGGTGAGTGAGTGAGTGTGTGTGAGTGAGTGTGTTTATGAGTGAGTGAGTGAGTGTGTACGTATTTGTGAGTGTGTGTGTGAGTGAGTGAGTGTGTTTGTGGGTGAGTGTGTGTGTTTGCGAGTGTGTGTGTTAATGAGTGTGTGTGTTTGTGAGTGTGAGTGAATGAGTGTGTTTGTGAGTGAGAGTGAGTGAGTGTGTTTGTGAGTGAGTGAGTGAGTATGTATGAGTGTGAGTGAGTGA
>NW_019521702.1:0-1038 GCF_002814215.2 Seriola lalandi dorsalis | reverse complement strand
TTTTATGACCTATTATACTATGTTGTTTGATTCCTTGCCATAGTATGACATTGTTATGACCTTTTATGCCTTAATATACTATGTTGATTTTTAGCCATTTTTTGCCATACTATACTATGACGTTTTTTGGCATTTTTATGACTTACTATACTATGATGTTTTTTGGCATTTTTATGACTTATTATACTATGTTGTTTGATTCCTTCCCATCCTATGACGTTGTTATGACCTTTTATGCCTTAATATACTATGTTGATTTTTATGACTTTTTATGCCATACTATACTATGACGTTTTTTGGCATTTTTATGACTTACTATACTATGATGTTTTTTGGCATTTTTATGACTTATTATACTATGTTGATTGATTACTTCCCATCCTATGACGTTGTTATGACCTTTTATGCCTTAATATACTATGTTGATTTTTTTGACATTTTTTGCCACTTACTATACTATGACGTTTTCTTGGTATTTTTATGACCTATTATACTATGTTGTTTGATTCCTTGCCATAGTATGACATTGTTATGACCTTTTATGCCTTAATATACTATGTTGATTTTTTGACATTTTTTGCCATACTATACTATGACGTTTTTTGGCATTTTTATGACTTACTATACTATGACGTTTTTTGGCATTTTCATGACTTACTATACTCTTTTGTCAATGCTTTAGCATAGTATTATGTTTTTATGACTTTTTATGCCATACTATACTATGACGTTTTTTGAAATTTTTTGCCATACTATACTATGACGTTTTCTTGGTATTTTTATGACCTATTATACTATGTTTTTTGATTCCTTGCCATAGTATGACATTTTTACGACTTTTTATGCCTTAATATACTACATTGTTTTTTTGACATTTTTTGCCATAGTATACTATGACGTTTTTTGGCATTTTTATGACTTATTATACTATGTTGTTTGATTCCTTCCCATCCTATGACGTTGTTATGACCTTTTATGCCTTAATATACTATGTTGATTTTTAGCCATTTTTTGCCATACTATACTATGACGTTTTTT
>NW_019521701.1:0-722 GCF_002814215.2 Seriola lalandi dorsalis | reverse complement strand
GTAAGGCATGAAAACGTCAGAAAACGTCATAGTATAGTAAAGCATTAGATGTCATAAAAACGTCATAGTATAGTATGGCATAAAATGTAAAAAAAATGTCATTTTATAATAAGGCATGAATTGTCAAAAAACGTCATTGTATAATGAAGCATAAAAATGTAAAAAACGTCATAGTATAGTAAGGCATAAAATGTAATGAAAACGTCATAGTATAGTATGCCATAAAAACATCATAGTATAGTAAGGCATAAAATGTCAAAAAATCGTCATATTATAGTAAGGCATAAAAACATTATAGTATAGTAAGGCATAAAATGTCATAAAAACGTCATAGTATAGTATGTCATAAAAATGTCATAAATACATCATAGTATAGTAAGGCATAAAATGTCAAAAAAACGTCATAGTATAGTAAGGCATAAAATGTAATGAAAACGTCATGGTATAGTATGGCATGAAATGTAATAAAAACGTCATAGTATAGTAAATCATAAAATGTTAAAAACGTCATCGTATAGTAAGGCATAAAATGTCCAAAAAATGTCAGTGTATTAAGGCATAAAAACGTCATCCTATAGTAAGACATAAAATGTCACAAAAACGTCATAGTATAGCAAGGCATAAAAATATCGAAAAACGTCATAGTATAGTATGGCATAAAAACATCATAGTATAGTAAGGCATAAAATGTCATAAAAAGGTCATAGTATAGTAAGTCATAA
>NW_019521700.1:0-6238 GCF_002814215.2 Seriola lalandi dorsalis | reverse complement strand
TTCAGACCATCCTGGTTTCACAGACCTGTCCTGTGTAGCTTTATCTCGGGTTTCCAAACGATATCCAGCAGTCTGCGCTGACGATCGATCTCTTCCTCGTACTCGACGATAGTTTTTTCAAAGACTCCGAATATTTCTTCAGCAGCAGCAGTTAGTCGCTCGTTGACAAACTCTCTCAGATACTGAACTGAAGACATTGTTGCTTAGTTACCACTGAAATATTTACCTGCGATACGACTACACCGTCATCTTCAAGCTAACTCCACATATACCAACAGCTAACGCTGCTCGCGCGCTTTCATTTTTTGCTTCTGCTTGGTGTCACACTGTGAAAGTCCGGCAGGGGACGTGAGTTAGCTTTTTTCCCCCAACTTCGGTTATGATTGTACATGTGTGTCACATAATTTCACAGAAAAATAAGGTATTTTGTGTACGACCACATTTAACTGATGTTTTTATTTATAGCTATTTAAAAAAAACAAAAGAAAACACTTATTTTGTATTTAACACATCGGCAGGGCTAGAAGTTATGAAATGACTTTCCGTAAAATGTAATTTAAAGTATGAAAGTTGAAGTACTCATTTACAATGGCCCCACTCTGTGTTGCTGGGGAGGATATGGCTTCAAGGTGAACCTGCCTCTTACTCTTACCTGGAACACCTCCAGATGAAACTGTTGCAACAGAGACAAATTTCTATGACACTGACGGTTGGAAGAAATTGTGAGGGTATTCAAGCATAGACAGAGAAAAGTGTACTGTGTGGGTTCAAGATGGCTCTTTTTCATTTTTTCCCTGGAACCCTCAGCTTGTATCTGACCGATGACCCCCTCTTGTGTCTGGACAACCTGACTGCGACATGGGGCGCATATCAGCTGGTAGTCTTTAAACAACGTAGTATCTTCAAGACATACCTGAAGGGGAGACAGTGCATCTGCATCACTCCTATCTGCAGCCTTGATGATCACTGTCCTTGTAGATTTAGACTTGTGGATCTGGCATTCTTACATTATCACCATACAAAGCTTTACTGTTAGATAAGTACATGAGATCAGTGAAGAAGCATTTGTTGGCCACGTTCTTTTTAGCATTGATCCATGTATACAGTACTACCACTTAGGCTGATGACAATTGAAATCCTTCAATCCGATCTGTCAATGTGAGATCAGTCTGAATAACCAGCACTGAAGGAAATAATTCATTATTAAAATTTCTTGACAAAAGTCAGTTTATTTATATAGCATCTTTCACAAAACAATGTAGTTCATCTTCTACAACTTGTGTTTTTGCATCACCTCTAAAAGATGAGAAAATACAAATTACATCAAACTGATTCAATCACAAAATTATTAAAAATCTAAATTGAAGGGACATGCACTAGATAAAAAGACTTTGAAGTAAGTAGAAAGAGGACCACATATGTGACACAACAGCACTTGAGGGTTTCTCACCTGATAGTACAGACTTATGATCCACTCAAATAACTATGGTAGAGTAAGGAAATATTCAAATTAATAATATTAGAGTTCAGTCGTTTACATTCTTAGACACTGTGCAGCCACTGTAACACCAAGATTTTTCCAAGCTCATTTCTCCATGTCTCTTCATATGTCTGAAGGCTCCCCCATATGTTCAGTGAGTACATTACTTTTTATTTGAATGGATTGTTACATGTCTTGCTAAGTTTGTCTTCTGACTGAACCTTTTCCCACAGATGTCACAGGGGTACGGCTTCTCACCTGTGTGGGTTCTCATGTGGACCAATAAGAGGGTACGAGTAGTGAAACCTTTCCCACACATTTCACAAAAATACAGCTTCTGGTCTATGTGTGTTCTTGTATGCTTACTCAAGGTAGACTTGTTATTAAATTTTTTCCAACAAGTGGTGCAGGTGTACGGCTTCTCACTTGTGTGAGTTCTCATGTGGATCAACAGGCCTTTACTTGATCTGAGACTTTTCCCACACGTTTCGCAAAAATATGGCTTCTCATTTGTGTGAGTTCTTAAATGATTTTTCAATATTGATATCTGACTAAATTTTTCCCCACAAGTGGTACAAGGATATGGCTTCTCACCTGTGTGGGTTCTTGTGTGTTTACTCAAGTCTGACTTGTTTGTAAATTTTTTCCCACAGGTTTTGCATGTGTATGGCTTTTCACCTGTGTGGGTTCTCATATGGACCATGGATTCGGAAGAAGTTCTGAAATTTTTCCCACATGTTTCACAAGAATACGGTTTCTCACCTGTGTGGATTCTCATGTGGACCGACAAGACTGTACGAGTAGAGTAACCTTTCCCACACATTTCACAAAAATATGGCTTCTCACCTGTATGGGTTCTTGAATGTTTACTCAAGTCATACTTGTTACTAAATTTTTTCCCACAGGTGTTGCAGTTATATGGCTTCTCACCTGTGTGGGTTCTTGTATGCTTACTCAAGTCTGACTTGTTACTAAATTTCTTCCCACAGGTGTTGCAGGTGTACGGCTTCTCACCTGTGTGGGTTCTCATATGTACCAAGGATTCGTAAGAAGTTCTGAAATCTTTCCCACATGTTTCACAAGAATAGGGCTTCTCACCTGTGTGGATTCTCTTGTGGACCAACAAGACTGAACTAGTTCTGAAACCTTTCCCACATGCTTCACAACAATAAGGCTTCTCATCTGTGTGGGTTCTTGTATGCGTACTCAAGTCGGACTTGTTACTGAATTTTTTCCCACAGGTGTTGCAGGTGTACGGCTTTTCACCTGTGTGGGTTCTCATGTGGACCAATGATTCAGAACAAGTTCTGAAATCTTTCCCACATGTTTCACAAAAATAAGGCTTCTCACCTGTGTGAATTCTCATGTGAACCAACAAGACTGTACGAGTAGTGAAACCTTTCCCACATATTTCACAAGAATATGGCTTCTCACCTGTATGGGTTCTTGTATGTTTACTCAAGTCTGACTTGTTACTAAATTTTTTCCCACAGGTGTTGCAGGTGTATGGCTTCTCCCCTGTGTGGGTTCTCATGTGGACCACCAGGCCTTTGCTTGATCTGAGACTTTTCCCACATGTTTCACAAAAATATGGCTTCTCACCTGTGTGAGTTCTTAGATGATTTTTCAATCTTGATGTTCGGCTAAATTTTTTCCCACAGGTATCACAAGAATATGGCCTCTCACCTGTGTGAGTTCTTAAATGATCTTTCAATGTTGATGTCCGACTGAATTTTTTCCCACAGGTGCTACAAGAATATGGCCTCTCACCCGTGTGGCGTCTATGATGTATTTTCAAATCATACTTATTTTTAAAAACTGTTCCACAAGTGTGACATTTGAAAGAGTTTTTACCAGTCTGAGTGTTACAGTGACTCTTTGATCCTGAGTGTACATGCTCGCTTCCTTTCTGATCTTGACTCTCAGCTACAGGAGTGTTGTGAGAGAGGAGTTGGTGGTCACTGTTTGCTTCTGGTTCACTTCGGTAATTTTCCTCATTAGTAGGAGTCAATATAAAGGTATCAATCTCTTGCTTCAGTACAAGCTGCTCTCCCTCCTGACTGGTACAGAGTTCTTCCTCTTCCTCTTTAATTTGTGGAGGCTCTGGATCCTCCTGTTTACATAGCTGCTGGTCTGTGAGAATCTCTTCCTCCTTACAGACATGTTGCTGTCGAAGCTCTGGAGGGACAAAGGGATATGAGAACTAGGTTACTGGCGCATCTCGGTGGCTCATCTGGTAGAGCGCGTACCACATAGGCTTAAAAAAAAAGAGAGATTGGTAACTAATGTGATGATGGAAAAACTCAGATCTGGGTTTGGTCTTATTTTGTCCTTAAATGACTCACACGTATCACACATCCAAATATTCAATAAAAGAATGAATAAATAAAGTATAAAATTAATAAAAAGTACAAAAGAGACACTAGCAGCACACAAAGCAAACAAAGTGCTTTGTGTAAGACGGAATCAGGAAAAAGGATAACAACACTAAAAGTTAAAAGAAGTTATCCACACAGTGGTCCTGACCTGCTCCCAGTCATGACAACAAAGACTGCTTTTGGGCAGGTCAGTAGCACTTATACTTGAAATCTTATCCACAAATGTGACATTTTAAAGACTTTTTACCTGTCTCAGTTTTACAGTTAGAGTTGTGAGAGAGGAGCTGGTGGTCACTGTTTGCTTCTGCTTCACTTCGGTCACTTTCCTCATTAGTAAGAGTCAACATCAAGGTATCGGTCTCCTGCTTCAGTACAAGCTGCTCTCCCTCCTGACTGGTGCAGAGTTCCTCCTCTTCCTCTTTAATCTGTGGAGGCTCTGGGTCCTCCTGGTCCAGACTGGAGTTCCTCTCCTGGTCACAGAGCTGCTGGTCAGTGAGAACCTCCTCCTCCTTACAGACATGTTGCTGTGGGAGCTCTGGAGGGACAAAGGGACATGAGTATGAAGGACGAAAAATGACAAAATTAAAAATAAATAAAAAAAATGCTGACATAAATAATTAAATACATAAATAAATGTAATTAATTGTAATGTAGTTTTACATTCATTTAATTGTGCAGTTCTACATTTATTTAAGTATTTCTTTCCGCATTTCTACATTTATTTACTTATTTATTTATGCATTTCAAAATGTGTTTATGCATCTATTCATTTATGTATAACTACATTCATTTATTTATTTCTACATTTATCTATTTATTCATTTCTGTGTCCATGTTAATTAAGTAGGTGGTCCTTCCTCAGTCTCAAAGAAATAAATAAATAAATGTAGAAATACAAATATATTTATGTATACATACAAATATATATACATAAATATATCAATCTTGAAATGCATCAATGAATAAAATACTGAAATAGCATTTTTTTTTAATCACCAAAATGTTTTTATTTTGCATTTATTCATACATTTAATTATTCAGTTTGGCATTTACTGATTTGTTTACATATGTCATTTTTTGTCCTTCAAATGTGAGAAATATCAGTAACATAGAGATTAAAAAGTGTCTGATCGCGACTATCACTCTATCAGTGAAATGGGAGTGATAACATGTTAATGAGTAAAACACTATCAACACATCATAATATCACCATATATATTAATAAGAGTCGGTATGTGCTGGTGAGGTGGTAAATGACAGTGAAAAACGAGGGACACACGATCAGACATATTTTAATCTCAGTAACTAATGTGATGTTTAAAAAATTGGATCTCTGATTGAATAAGCTCCTGTGTTAGTTTTAATTAAGACCATTCTGGTTTTACAGACCTATCCTGTGTAGCTTTATTTCGGGTTTCAAACGGATGTCCAACACTGGAGTTCCTCTCCTGCTCACAGAGCTGCTGGTCATTGAGAACCTCTTCCTCCTTACAGACATGATGCTGTGGGAGCTCTGGAGGGACAAAGGACACAAGACATAGGTTACTAATGTGATGACTTAAAAACTCAGATCTAGGTTTGGTCTTATTTTATCCTAAGACATCACACACATAACACACTTTTCCAAATATTGAATTAAAGAACAAGTAAAGGGTGTATAAAATACACAAAAAGTAGAAGAGACAGTGCAAAACAAACCACAAGCAGCACAAAAAGTAAAAAAAGTGCTGTGTGTAAAACTGAAGCAGGAAACAGGATAAAAACAACAAGTTAAAGGAAGTTATTTCACAGTGGTCCTGACCTGCTCCCAATCACGACAACAACAAAGACTGCTGCGTCTCTGCTGCACTACTGCCCAAAATCACATATCTATGTCAGCGAGTAGGGTTTGGTCGATTATTACCGGGCAGCCATTGACTGAAGGCTGTTTGAAAAGAGACGCATCAAAGCACGAAGCATTCATTTCTTTTGTTTGCTCTTTGTTTCACAATTCTTCTATTATCTTTAAGTTCAGTCAGTTTCCCCTGTGTCTTATACAACCTGTGTGTTTGATGTTGAATGTTTACTCATTAAAAATAAGATAATAAACTGCCCCAACGTTGTTTCTTCGTGTGCAGCAATGACTCTAAAAGTAAATGTAAGCGTAGAGCTCTGATCAGTGTTAGTTTCCATTCAGACCATCCTGGTTTCACAGACCTGTCCTGTGTAGCTTTATCTCGGGTTTCCAAACGATATCCAGCAGTCTGCGCTGACGATCGATCTCTTCCTCGTACTCGACGATAGTTTTTCGATGTTAGTATTCTGTAAAACAACTACACCATTGTCTTCAGGCTAAATCCACACATCCTTAGAGCTAACACCACTCGCGCGCTTTCATTGT
>NW_019521699.1:0-783 GCF_002814215.2 Seriola lalandi dorsalis | reverse complement strand
ATAGTAAGGTATAAAAATGACAACAAAGGTCATATTATAATATAGCATAAAAATGAAAAAAAAAAAGTCATATTATAATATGGTATAAAAAGGCATAGTATAGTATGACATAAAAATGTCAAAAAAACATCATAGTATAGTAAGGCATAAAAATGACAAAAAACATCATAGTAAAGTATGACATAAAAAAGTCCAAAAATGTCATCTTATAATATAGCATAAAAATGAAAAAAAAGTCACAGTATAATATGGTATAAAAAGGCATAGTATAGTATGACATAAAAATGTCAAAAAACATCATAGTATAGTAAGGTATAAAAATGACAACAAAGGTCATATTATAATATAGCATAAAAATGAAAAAAAAAAGTCATATTATAATATGGTATAAAAAGGCATAGTATAGTATGACATAAAAATGTCAAAAAAACATCATAGTATAGTAAGGCATAAAAATGACAAAAAACATCTTAGTATAGTAAGGTATAAAAATGACAAAAAACGTCATAGTATAGTATGACATAAAAATGAAAAAAAAATTCATATTATAATATGGAATAAAAAGGCATAGTATAGTATGACCTAAAAATGTCAAAAAACATCATAGTATAGTATGACATAAAAATGTCAAAAAAACATCATAGTATAGTATGACATAAAAATGACAAAAAACATCATAGTATAGTACGGTCTAAAAATGACAAAAAACGTCATAGTATAGTAAGGTATAAAAATGACAAAAAAGGTCATATTATAATATAGCATAAAAATGAAAAAAAAATG
>NW_019521698.1:0-1102 GCF_002814215.2 Seriola lalandi dorsalis | reverse complement strand
TTTTACACCTTTTTATACTATGACATTTTTTCACATTTTTATACCTCACTATACTATGAAATTTTTACACCTTTTTATACTATGACATTTTTTATTAATTTTTATGCCTGACTATATTATGACATTTTAATGCCTTATTATACAATGAAATTTTTATGCCTTATTATATTATGATGTTTTTTCAAATTTTTATACCTTATTATACTATGACATTTTTTGACATTTTTTTGTCTTATTATACTATGAAATTGTTATGCCTTACTATACCAGACGTTTTTTCAAATTTTTATGCCTTACTATACTATGAAATTTTTATGCCTTACTATACTATGACGTTTTTTCACATTTTTATGCCATACTATACTATGAAATTTTTATGCCTTATTATACTATGACATTTTTATGTCTTACTATGCTGTTACGTTTTTTGACATTTTTATGCCTTACTTTACTGTTACCTTTTTGAACATTTTTATGCCTTATTATACTTTGACATTTTTTTGACATTTTTATGCCTTACTATACTATGACATTTTTCACATTTTTATACCGCACTATACTATGAAGTTTTTACACCTTTTTATACTATGACATTTTTTCACATTTTTATACCTCACTATACTATGAAATTTTTACACCTTTTTATACTATGACATTTTTTATTAATTTTTATGCCTTATTATACTATGCCTTTTTTATCATTTATACCTCTGACATTTTTTATTAATTTTTATGCCTGACTATACTATGACATTTTAATGCCTTATTATACAATGACATTTTTATGCCTTACTATACTCTGACCTTTTTCTGAACATTTTTATGCCTTATTATACTGTGACATTTTAATGCCATTTTATACTATGACATTTTTTATGCCTTATTATACTATGACGTTTTTTCACATTTTTATACTTCACTATACAATGAAATTTTTATGCCTTACTATACTATGACGTTTTTTCTCATTTTCATGCCATACTATACTATGACATTTTTTCACATTTTTATACCTCACTATACTATGAAGTTTTTACACCTTTTTATACTATGACATTTTTTATTAATTTTTATGCCTTATTATACTATGCCTTTTTTTCAC
>NW_019521697.1:0-898 GCF_002814215.2 Seriola lalandi dorsalis | reverse complement strand
TATAGTATGGCATAAAACGTCAAAAAAATCATCATAGTATATTAAGGCATAAAAAGTCATAAAAACAACAAAGTATGCTAAGGCATAGAACAACAGAGTATAGTAAGGCATAAAAATGCCAAAAAACGTCATAGTATATTATGGCATAAAAAGTCATAAAAACAACATAGTATGCTAAGGCATAGAACAAAAGAGTATAGTAAGTCATAAATATGCCAAAAAATAACATAGCATATTGAGGCATAAAATTGACAAAAAACGTCATAGTATAGTATGGCATAAAACATCAAAAAAACATCATAGTTTATTATGGCATAAACAGTCATAAAAACAACATAGTATAGTAAGGCATGAAAACACCAAAAAAGGGACATCGTGTGGCGTAGTGGTCTAAGCAGGTCCCCTTTGTGTAGAGGCAAAAGTCCTCGCTGCAGTCTCCCCTGGTTCGAATCCCGCATCGTACGGCTCTTTACTGCATGTCATTCCCCCTCTTTCTGTTTCCTGTCTCACTACTATACTATCCAATAAAGGCATAAAAAGCCCAAAAAAATATACTTTAAAAAAAACAAAAAACATCATAGTATAGTACGGCATAAAACGTCAAATAAACATCATAGTTTATTAAGGCATAAAAAGTCATAAAAACAACTTAGTATGCCAAGGCATAGAACAAAAGAGTATAGTAAGTCATAAAAATGCCAAAAAACAACATAGCATATTAAGGCATAAAATTGACAAAAAATGTCATAGTATAGTATGGCATAAAACGTCAAAAAATCATCATAGTATATTAAGGCATAAAAAGTCATAAAAACAACATAGTATGCTAAGGCATAGAACAACAGAGTATAGTAAGGCATAAAATTGACAAAAAACGTCATAGTATAGTATGGCATAA
>NW_019521696.1:0-2404 GCF_002814215.2 Seriola lalandi dorsalis | reverse complement strand
CTGTTTCACTGATTTATGGCAGAAAAAGATGATGTCCTGTTTATCGTTGTGATTTTTTTAATGATCGATGTACACAAACAGCTGATCACCGCTGGCGGCGTCCGGCTGTGATGACTGAGGCTCGATGACCCGTGAAAATTAGTCTTTAAATGGCCTTTTTTTTTTGTTTCTCTTCTTTCAAGGGCAGCAGCACTTGAGCGGAGCTGCTAGGTGTGATTGCTGCAGAGCTGAATAGGGGCTGGAGAATAAAACAAAAGATTCACAAATACATGCTACTGGAGGCTCTGTCAAAAAGCTACTGCACACTCCTACACAGTGCCGCCCACACACACACACACACACACACACACACTCTCTCACAATAATGTGCATGCACACATTCAGATGGTGGCACACAAAGACAGATAGCTAGATGCACACACACACACACACACACACACGCACACACAAACAAACGCACACATGCACGAGCACATAGACAAACACAATGGCCCAGAGGCTTCTTTTGAAAATCAGAGATTTTTCTTTTTTCTTTTTTTCCTCCCCTATCCTTCTCTTCAGTGGAACCATATGGGGAATGGGAAGAGAGAAAGTGCAGCAGAGGTGCAGGTTATCTTCATATTTATTCATCAAGGTTCATCTCTGTCCCTGCAGACCGCTCTGCATGAGAACATCAGATGGTGGGCAGGATCCGCCTGCTATTCTCAGCTACAGGCTTCTCGCAGCCTGAGGTACCGAGGTCCCAGAGGCGGCTTCTGATCCACGGTGAAATAACCTTTTCCCTGAGACCGGAAAAATACATCTGAAAGGATGTGGGACTTTGGGGATTTGTAGAATGAGCTGGAGTCGATCGTATGGCGTATATCACAAAGCAGAAACATTTAGCACTGGAGGTCTGTGTCCTCTGACCGTTTCGGAGGATGTGGATGAGCTTCCTTTTTTCCATTTATTTTTTATTTTTTCCCGACTTCTTTTTCTTATTATCTCCATCCCAAACTCATGAATCCCATTTCATAAATAATGTTTTTAACGTACTCAAACATACATTCCCACAGTTAGCTGCAGTTACTTCCTGTGACATGTTGCCCCCTGGATTTTAATGCAATTCTACACGTGTATGGAAACTATATATTTGCATGCGTAAGTGGCTGCTGGTGTGTGTGTGTGTGTGTGTGTGTGTGTGTGTGTGTGTGTGTGTGTGTGTGTGTGGGGGACTGAGGAGCAGAGGCTAAGGTGAAGTCTGCGTTAGCCAGGCTGAGTGGATGGATGGAGAACATCCGCGTTAGTCGTGACTGCTCAGGCATCTGTAGGAGGATCTGACTAGCACTCGCTGCTGCCTTATATAACACAGTGGAGCACATTGAGCACTGATTATAAGGCCACAGGTCAACTCTCTCAACACCTCTGCAGTAATGTGTGTGTGTGAGTTTGCAAGATTTAAGGTTATACGGTTTTAGTGTGGGTGTAGTTAGTTTTTAAACAAACAGCTGAGAAATATGTGGACTGTATTTAAGCGTGTGCGTACTGACCCACAACACAGCTCAAATTACAATGATTAAAAATATGTTTACCTCGTTTTCCCTCTTCTCTGAAGTTTCCAGATAATTTCAAGATTGGAAAATGCTCATTCACTTGAACTCAACATTTTTAAACTTATCAGACGCTGATGCACAAAATCATCCATAAATACCCAGCATGCACCATCCCACCCCCCAGAGACGATGAATAAATGTAAATATAATATCTCATCAGGGCGGTTGGAAGTATTCAAAGTGATGATATTGATCATATACAGTTTGTGACATGCAGTGGTGAAGCAGGGAGAGGGATCGAATCAATCAGCTGTGCTTCTGATGGTGCGTTCAAAGTTCAATTCAAAGCGTTGCTCCGTGACCAGAATGTCGAGTCCTCTCCCCGGGAACAGAGACCGTATCCATCACACCGGGCATTAAGGCCCATCCAGTTCGGCTCAGGGAGGAGCTCAAGAAAAGGATGAACATTGGAGTGAAAACAGAAGTGATGCTGCACACCTCTGTTGTCAGAGTTGTGCCTTGAATAGTGATACTGTGAGTGAGATACTGACACTCATCTGTTCATGGAAACACTGAGTCGTAGAGTTCTTTACCCTGCTACCAGCTTTACAGATGGTACTGTTGGTTGGTTAGCTGGTTAGCAGGTGGTTGGTTGGTCTGGTCGCTGTTTGTACAATCAGTCCTGACTTTGACTCTAGCGCCACCGCGAGGTTGACATTTCTCGTTTTGTGTGAAATGTCTCCACGACTACTGGATGCGTCATCATGAAATTTAGTTTTGTGTTTGTCTGAGGTTTGATCCTAATGACTTTGGTGGTGTTTTGACTTTTCATCTAGTTTTTATGAATCTGGTGATCTGGTTTCCATTTAAGA
>NW_019521695.1:3995-5171 GCF_002814215.2 Seriola lalandi dorsalis | reverse complement strand
GAGTGAGTGAGTGAGTGAGTGAGTGAGTGAGTGAGTGAGTGAGTGAGTGAGTGAGTGAGTGAGTGAGTGATTTAACAGTCAGTCAGGTTCTGGTCCAGGGGTCCTGGGTCTGAATCTGGACCTGTTCAGTAATCCATCCGTGATGCTCATAAACCACCTTGATAGTTCCTCTCTGAGTGAGGCTCATGGGAGTTGTAGTTTTTGAATTTGAACTGAAACCAAGATCCATCAACCTGAAAATGTTTTGACTAAAGTGATAAATGATGAACTCGTGGTGAAACAACTACGAGTGGAAAACGCCTCATATATAGAAAAGTGCAGTTACCTGAAACGGCAGGATTTACTAACATGTCGTAACGTCCCTTAAACGCATCTGTAACAGTCACATTCATCATGACAGAGCCGTGTGGTTTTAACACTGCACATCAGGCTGAATGAATGTGACCTGCAGTAACCTCCGGTCAGTGAACACACACCTGCAGCACGTTGCTCCGCATATTAATGAAACTCATTAACTTCACTTGTTTAAAAGATGTTTCACAGACGAGTTTAGTTTCTTTAAAAACGAAGAAACGGTTTCATAAACAAACGTTTGTTTGTGTCGCTGATGAGGAAGTTTTTTTATTTATTTATTTATCAGTCACAATAAGTTCACTGACATGTTTGTGCATCAGGTGTCATGACCATTTACATTTTATCTCCACATGTTTGAGATGTCATAGTGAGAAACATGCGGTGTGTTTAAGTGCTGTAAGAAAGCTCCGACATCCGGCTTTTAAGATGCACTCATGAAATTTAAGAGGGAAACGTGATATTCTGATAAATCTGGTGTCAACACACTGAACTGTGAGTGTGAGCTTCTAAAATATTCACATTTATAAAACACTTTATGAAACTAGATAAATCTGTACCTTCACACTGCAGCAAAACACAAGATTAACGAAGATACTCGGAATAAATGACCTGACCAAACTCACGCTCCACACCTCAAACACCATGATGACCATGTTGATGAAATCTGGTCGAGTCGGTTTTATTTATACGGCGCAGAATCACAGCAGCAGTTTCCTCACAGCTGCTTCATACTGTTTCTCACACAGACCAACGTCCAAACCTGAACAGGTAGAAACCCTGAGGAGAAGCAGACTCATGGCGGACGGACGTCTGTCTCCAGAG
>NW_019521695.1:2749-3715 GCF_002814215.2 Seriola lalandi dorsalis | reverse complement strand
ACACACACACACACACACACACACACACACACACACACACACAAACTGTAGAGTTTAGAAGAGTTTTACCTCCATCCTGCTCGTCGTCCCTCAGCGGCCTCGTTTATGTCGGGTGTGTGTGAGAAAGAGAGAGAGAGAGAGAGAGAGAGAGAGAGACAGAGAGAGAGACAGAGAGATAGAGAGACACACAGAGATAGAGAGAGAGAGACAGAGAGATAGAGAGAGAGAGACACACAGAGAGATAGAGAGAGAGAGACACACAGAGAGATAGAGATAGCCTGCAGGTTAAATATAGAACCAGAGTTACTACTGACACATAGTGACAGAGAGAGAGAGAGAGAGAGAGAGAGAGAGGCAGGGCAGCTCATGTTGATCATGTCTCTGCTCGTTCTGCAGGTTCATGTTGATTCATTAAAGCTGAGTTTAATTATTATTCAGTGACAGTGACAGGAAGTCAGCAGCTGCTTCACACAGTGACATGAAATAAAACGTCCTGAGCTGCTGTGGCCGATGAACGGTCGAATGTGAAGCAGCATGTTGAACTACGTCACGCTCGGTGCGTTCACTGGTTCCTGATCAAACACGACGAGGACATACCTCTCCTCTGTGACGGTCTATGACATCATCACGTGTTTTTTAATGTCGTTCACGATCCACACGATCAAGTGGATCTTTGTTCCTTCTGATGCTTTTCAAATTAAAGTGTTTGTGCTGATCTGATGGACCATCTGCACATCAACATATTAAACCATCAGGAGAGACAGAGCCTGTGAGCATGATGTGTCAACAAAGATGAAAACATTACAGACAACACTGACACCAACCACAGACCCTAACCCTTCCTCCACACGGCCGTGATGGACCGAGCCTCTGCAGCAAGTCTCTGCGGCGAGTCTCTGCGGCGAGTCACTGCGGCGAGTCTCTGCGGCGAGTCTCTGCGGCGAGTCACTGCGGCGAGTCTCTGCG
>NW_019521695.1:0-2271 GCF_002814215.2 Seriola lalandi dorsalis | reverse complement strand
GAGGGAGGGAGGAAGGGAGGGAGGGAGGGAGGGATGAAACCGGTTCATGGTCACCAGACTCAGTGAACCTCAGAGTTGGACCACAGAGGTCAAATTGAATCTCTGGCTGAAACTTTATCAGCTCCTCTCACCACACAACTCTACTGCTGTCATTTTGTCCTGTGTGTGTGTGTGTGTGTGTGTGTGTGTGTGTGTGTGTGTGTGTGTGTCTCAGATGCTGTGATACCGGATGAAGAGGAACCTGCAGCCTGTTGTTGCTGTGCAGGATGTCTCTTCTGTGCTGGAGGGAAGTTGAGTCACACGAGCAGAGAAAATTTCATCTTTCGTTTCTCCTTTTGTGTTTCTTCACTTCTGCCTCTGAGCTGAAGAGTTTTCACTGACTCCATGCACAAGGACAGAATCTGAAATTCACATTTCTGGTGAATGTCAGGAGCTGGAGCTCAGAGGAAGATTTCTGAAGGAGGTTTGAGTGGAGGACGTTTGTTTGTTCTTGTAGGACGTGAGAGAGTTTTTAAAGATTCTTACAGACAAAGAAACCAGGTGTAAATGTCTCAGTTAATATCAAATGATAAACTGGTCTCTGTTTATCTTCTGACCAATCAGCAGTGGCAGTTTGTCCTCGGAGCAGAAACACAGGACGTGGTTGGAGGATGGGGGGGTGGGGTGAAGCAGACAGGAAAGATAGTTATGAAGGAGGGAACCTTATAAGGAGAAATTATTGCCGCCGGAAACGTTTTACCAGAAAGACGTTACGCCACATCATCACCGCTTCTGTCAGGAACGTAAAAAACACAAACCTTCCTGTGAGAGCGAGAAACACCGACGCCACAAACGTCTGAAGTTATGAATCTGACGACTTTAGATTTTAGCTGCTAAATTCAAAAACAACTTATGATTTGACTTTAGCATCACTGGTTCTCTGCTTTACTGGACTGAGACCTTTAGACTCAGTGTCCTCCTCAAACATTAAAAGTCCTGTTGTTAATAAAAGACTCATGAATAAAGTCTAATCTTAGATTTACAATGTGGTCACATGATAATTTAAGACTAGAAACTGAGTTTAAGAGATGGACTTGACTCCTTTTGTTCCTAACGTGAGACGTGAAGGATTGATTGGTCTTGATGAGGGACTTGACTTGAGGGAGAAATCACACTCTTTAACAAAACTGCACCACAGCGCCTCCAAGTGGTGCAAAGATTAAACACACTGATCCACAAGACATGTAGTCCATCCAGGAGCAGATGATGGATGATGATGGATGATGATGATGATGGATGATGATGGATGATGGATGATGATGGATGATGATGGATGATGGATGAATGATGGATGGATGATGGATGATGGATGATGATGGATGATGATGGATGATGATGGATGATGGATGAATGATGGATGGATGATGGATGATGATGGATGATGATGGATGATGGATGATGATGGATGATGGATGATGATGGATGATGATGGATGATGGATGGATGAATGATGGATGGATGATGGATGGATGATGGATGATGATGGATGATGATGGATGATGATGGATGATGATGGATGATGGATGATGATGGATGATGATGGATGATGATGGATGATAATGGATGATGATGGATGATGGATGATGATGGATGATGATGGATGATGGATGGATGAATGATGGATGGATGATGGATGATGATGGATGATGATGGATGATGATGGATGATGGATGATGATGGATGATGGATGAATAACGGATGATGGATGATGGATGATGGATGATGGATGATGGATGATGATGGATGATGGATGATGGATGATGATGGATGATGAATGGATGATAGATGATGGATGATGGATGATGGATGGATGATGGATGGATGATGGATGGATGAATGATGGATGGATGATTGATGGATGAATAATGGATGATGATGGATGGATGATGGATGGATGATGGATGATGGATGGATGATGGATGATGGATGATGGATGAATAATGGATGATGGATGATGGATGATGGATGAATAATGGATGAATGGATGATTTCTGTAAACAAACAGACACACCAGGTTTCTGCTTTTCCTGTCAACAGATTCCAGGATACAACTTAAATAACTACATCTGATTCTAAATTATAACAATTTGCCTTAATTACAATATTTCAGGTCAAATAAATTCATATATTAATATTGATTATGGGAAATATGATTTGAAAGAACAAGTGAAATTAGTTTCTAGCAGTTCACAGGTGGCAGCAGAGATTGTACACAGCCAGTCCTGAGTCTCC
>NW_019521694.1:4329-5664 GCF_002814215.2 Seriola lalandi dorsalis | reverse complement strand
AAACCTGTGGTCGTTAACGTTTGATTATAACAGAATAAACTGAATCTCTGACGTTTGACCTCTGACCTCTCCCAGTGACAAACTGTGCTCCTCTCTCTGTGGCTCACAGCTCAGGTAAACACATTTTCCTCGTGTGTCGATCCCACATTCATGAAACAGATACAGCAGACTGTTGATATTTCATCTGCTCTGGGCAGAGAGAGTGTGAGTGTCTCAGAGATGATGTTCAGTCAGGATGACGGTGATCATCTCAACACACACACACACACACAAACACACACACACACACACACACACACAAACACACACACGATATCTGGGTCATCGTCACCATTCCCACAATGTGGAGAAACAGGACACATGACTCTGTGCAGAGCTGAAGATCAACACAGCTGTTAAAGAACCTGTGAGAAACAACCTGCGTCTGTTCCTGTTAATTCTTTACATCTCTCTGTGGTTTCTTTTGGGAGTTTGCTGCAGATCCAACATCATTTTATTCTGATTTTGTTGCGTGTGCATAGCGGCTGCGTCGCTGCTACTGCAGCTCTATCTCTCTACGTAGAGTTTTCAGGCTGCTCGAATGTTGGTTTTATTTTTATTATTTTTATTTTTTGACACAAAACATCCCTAAGCCAAGGAACACATTGGATGTGTAGATGTGTGTCGGGCTGTGGAACGTTTTCATTTCGGCGTCCACGCTAACGAGTCACAGCAACAGGCAACAGGCTGCCTGTAGCTGCGTCGCGTTATCTACAGATTTGGCATCTTCCCCTTTTTTCACGCATGACGCATCTCCCAGCAAAAACAGACAGAGAAAAGACCTGATGATGTCATATTCACATCACATGAAACTGACTCCTCCCACTATAGTTTGTCTAGACTGAATCTGAATATGACACCGACATGAAAAAATATAAATATTATAGTTTTTCAACCATTTCAGCAGCTGCATGTGGAGGCAGACACTTTACTGAAGTAAATCAGAAATCAATTTATAATTCAAAGAAATCCAACATTTCAGCAGTGAACTATAAACTCTATGTAGAGAGATAGAGCTGCAGCAGCGACGAAGAAGCCACGCACACGTGACGCAGACGGTGTGTGCCTGGCGTAAAACACCACTGTCTGAAAATATATAATATTTATATATTTTTTTAGTCTGTATCATATTCAGATTCAGACTAGACATATAAACTATATTGGAGGGAGTCCGATTGTTCGTCATGTTGCTGGTGTACGCGACGCAGCTGAAATGAAAATGAAAACATTCTGCAGCCGCCACGCACACACCACGCATCCAGTGTGTTCCCGGCCTATTCCACACTAATGGTAGTC
>NW_019521694.1:0-818 GCF_002814215.2 Seriola lalandi dorsalis | reverse complement strand
GGACTTCTGGAACTTTGTGATGTCACAACAAAGCAGTCACCAAGCCCCGCCCACCTGGACCCACCATCCAAACATTACAGGATTTGGTTTCTCTGAGTGTTTTTACCCGAAATCTGCTTTATTTTTATTGGTTCTATATAATGGTTCTATTCAGCCAATCAGAAGAGAGGCTCAGAGCTTCCTCTCTTCTGATTGGCTCACCGACCTGTTGTTACTAGAGCTGCAGAGAGAAGCCTGAGAGAGGAGATGTGAAACTACACTGAGATGGTTTTTATATCTTCTGATGGATCAACACTTCAAATAAAACCCAGAAGAAGAAGAAAATATTTGACTTTTAATGATACTGTTGCTTGGTAACAGCTGGATGTGGAAATAAGCAACTGTTTGTTAACAAGTTCAGTCACAAATGTTCACAGACTGTTTCTAGAGGCTAAAAAAATAGTTACTGCAGCTTTAACGCGACGAGTCGTTGAACTGAATAATGAGGTGAAAAAAAATCATCAGTCCACTGCAGAGGCAGGTTGAGGACATGTTTAGCCTAGCTTAGCATAAAGAATGGAAGCGGATGGAAACTGCTAGCCTATGTCCAACAGAAGTGGAAAAATCCATCACTTTTAGAGGACATCTTACTCTCTATCTGCTTTTTTTTATTGTGTTTTATTTTGTGTTTTGTCTGATGTCAAACTGCACGAATCACGTCAACTTGAACTCTTTGTTCTCAGTTACATTTCAATAGATAAAAGAAAATAAAAATACAAATTGTCCCGTCATAGAATCCGTTTGTTCAATCTGAACTCAAACACAACAAACCACACGAC
>NW_019521693.1:3492-4243 GCF_002814215.2 Seriola lalandi dorsalis | reverse complement strand
AGTTAAATACAGTTTTAAAAAAAATAAAAAAATAAATAGAAGTGTGGAGGATTTGAGAAGCAGAGAGGGACTGAGAGGCTCAGTCATCACCACCAGAGCAGAGAGAGAGAGCCAGGAATGAGTGGATGAAGGGATGAGAAATGGCTCTATTGAAGGCCGGCCGAGAGCGTTACGCATGAATGAGTGAAGAGAAAGACGGAGGACAGTGAGGGGAGATCACTGGAGACAGTGTCGTGGTGTTAGAGGGACTGTGTCTCTATAAACAGCCCTGCTTCTCTGTATTCTCTCCGGTCAGACTCGTGTTGTTTTTCTCATCCTAACGCTCCGTCATGTCGCGGAGAGGCGGCGTTGTCGGAGGAGGAGGAGGCCCGGTTACACTTCTCCTTCTCCTTCAGTCTGTTTGTTCTCAGGTCTGTTCCAGCTCTCCTCCTCCTTTTACTTTCTCTGTTTTCATACAGTATGTGCTGCTTTCTTCTTCTATCCTCCCTCCTTTTCATCCCCTCTCTTTCTTTATCTCTTCCACTCTTGTTTTAACTCCTTTCCTTTCCTGTCTCCTCCCTCCTCCCTTCCCCTCCTCCTCTGTCAGTATGATAGAGATGAACTGTTAAGGCCACTGAGGACGCCGCAGCCTCGTGTCTCCTCCTTAATAAAGACGTAAAACTCCTTTATCAGACACTACAGTTTGCTGAGTGAGACTCTCGTGTCCATGCACCGGACACAAAGGTCCTGTCCACGCAGCGCTAACATCACC
>NW_019521693.1:1491-2570 GCF_002814215.2 Seriola lalandi dorsalis | reverse complement strand
AGTCATTAATAAATCAGATAACTCGCAGCCTGTTTCCACTTTATATCTTTGTAAACTGATCAATCTTTGGGGTTTTGACTGTTGCTGGGAAACTGTGATGGACATTTTTCACTATTTTCATTTTCTTTAAGATTCGAGCTGCAACTAAGGATTGTTTTGGGGCCTGCACGATGTGCGAGAAGAATCGTATTGCGATTATTTTTGGCAGATATTGTGATATTCAAATATTCAACGTCCCCGACAACCTCGGGTCTCATGTAGACACTTGTTAGCAGCCGAGACGTGAAAGCTTTAAGAAATCAGGACTGGGTAATTTACTGATGTATTTTAATATTGTGGAATAAAAGGTGAAGAAGTCTTGAGCTTGTGTTAACCACAGACATTATTTCAGCCATCTGAGACTTCGGGACGAGGGAACAGGAAGTGCTAAAATGCAACTCATTTCTGTGTTTTCAGTCTAATCCCTGCAGCACTCTTTGTTGTACACAATGTGTGTGTGTGTGTGTGTGTGATGACTGACCTGCTGAGGAGTGTGTGGCGTTGATCGGGTCACAGAACTTGAATAGAAACGAATCTTCTCTGCTCCACTTCTCCAGACATAGAGGGAATATTTGATTTCCTGAAATCTGAACGTCTTTAAAGCCCCACTCCACGACTGTGAAAGCAGCGGCAGTTATCTGGAAGAAATCACAGACTGTATCTTTAAATAATTAAGTAACGACCCTGCCTCCATTATACTGCAGCAAGTAGTGAGTGTTCATTTCTAATTCTGCGGTGTTTTAGCACAAATACAAAATACTGTATCACTGATGTAACTGCATGTAAACTGTGACTCATACAGTCCAGAGAACACGTGCTTTGTTGTGACAGTAATAATCCAGTGGACAGTAGATACAGTGTGTTCCCTTGATTTCATGTTTGTCTGTTGTGCCGCTGAAATGTCAACAAGGTTCGTAAGAGCCAAGTCTGTCCTGAGCCCACACTGAGATTTTCATCAACACCTAAGCAGGAAGATGGAGAGCGGCCAGACTGACCGCTAACACACACACACACACACACACACACACACACACACACAC
>NW_019521693.1:0-872 GCF_002814215.2 Seriola lalandi dorsalis | reverse complement strand
TTTCAAAGATATTTAGGTAAATCTAAGTATTGACTCAAGCCTGGTGTCAGCAAATATCCAATATTATCCAATACCATACTTGATGAGGAAAATCTGCTGACTGTAAACATTGTACAAGTTAAAATCCCAACTCATAACAACAAACATGAGGTTGCTTCTCTTTGGCTGGCGCACACACACACACACACACACACACACACACACAGGTTTGTGTAACTGAATGCTCAGTTAGATTTGTGTGCGTCACTGCTGCTGGGAGAGAGGGGGACTGTCGTCGTTTGGCAAATGCCACGGCAACGTTATAGACAATGGTAAATCTAAATCTGTATCCACAACACACCCACTGCTCTGCATCTCACACACACACACACACACACACACACACACACACACACACACACACACACACACTGGTGTATTGTAAATCTGGTGTTTTAACTGAGGAGTAACAGAAAGGCAGGATGTGTCTGAGGGTATTACTGGACACAGTTTAAAGGACACTGTGTGTGTGTGTGTGTGTGTGTGTGTGACAGAGAGAGACACTCTTAAGAGAAGCTGTTACATAAACACATTCAGTATTTTCAGCTCTGTTCAGGTTTAATTTGCCGATCATTAGCACTTGGCTCCAGCTCAGCTCTTTGCATTGGAAGCTTTTAGCTTCACTTTTGACTTCCTCACTGTAATTAACTCCATGTTGCTGCCGGCGTTCATCATCAAGGTTGCAGCTTATTCGCGTTAAATACAAATTCATTCAAAGGGTAAATTAAGTGTTGGAGCTGAGATCAAAAGCCTGACGGTGCGTTCAGGCTCAGGGTTTCATTTCACTGAGGATGTGGGAACTACTGAAGCTGACATTCAGGAGGTTTCTGCCT
>NW_019521692.1:36135-38325 GCF_002814215.2 Seriola lalandi dorsalis | reverse complement strand
GTGAAATTTTTGTCATAATTGCTGTGAAGAGTAACGACTAAAAAGTGTTTTGTGAAGTCACACTGACCTTGACCTTTGACCCCCAAAAAGTTTTTTCCTGAGACCAGTTTAACATTTGTGCCAAATTTGAAGGGATTCCCTTGAAGAGTTCACAAGTCCAAAACCATGTTTTGTTAGGTCACTGTGACCTTGACCTTTGGCCTTTCAACATCAAAATCTAATCAGTTCATCCTTGAGTCCTGGTGAGTGTTTTTACCAAATTTGATGAATTTCCGTTGAGGTGTTACTGAGATATCATGTCCGCGAGAATGAGACAGACAGGCAACCTCAAAAAACAAAATGGCCGCTCTGACCGTCGCCGGCGCGGAGGAATAAAAACAGAGCCGTCAGATACATCAACAGGTAACTTGAATTGATTTTTGATAGGTCAAATCTTTATAAAATCATCAAGTATAAACAAGAACAAATGAAAGCACAGAGCTTCAGTATAATCGGACTTGAACTCGTCTGAGCTGAAGATACCGACGACACACGTCTGCAGCTGCTCTTCTGCAGAACGGCGGCCGTGGAGACGCAGCTGCTGCAGCGAAGGAAGGTGGAACTAATCACATTAATGCTGACTCGCTGTGAGCCGAGCCGACGAAGCGGCACCCACGACAGGTCCCTGCACCTGACACAGCTAAACAGGATGCAGCCGCCATTAATGAGATTAGCTCCAGCTGAGCTGCTGCGACACGACAGAGCGACTGAGCTCCTCCACAATCTAGATCTAGAGGTTTGTAGTTATGAAGTTTCTCTTAGTTTAACGTTAATAAAACTGATAGTTAACCTGAAACCAGAGCTCTTACTCTTTTCTTTTGTGATTTAGTTTGTTAATAAAATTTGTTGTTTTATTCTCGCACATTGTTCCATTTCCTGACATTTCTTTCTTTTATTTTGTTACTTCCTCTCATCTCCTGGTTCCTCATGGAGCTGTTAGTGTTTCAGTCAGGAGCATCAGCAACTTAATCTGCTCGACGTTCCCAGACTCAAGTCTGACTCAAGACTCGAGTAAGACTTAGAATCAGTGCGTCGTAAGAAAGTGGAAGATCTGGGCCGAAGGTGAAAGAGGAAATAAACAGTTGAGAGTTGCCTCCTGTTTCCATCCTCGTTCTCCTGTCAGTCAGAGGAACTCTCGCCTCGAGCAGCATCAATATCATCACAGCAGATCATTTTACTGATCTGGTTAAAGTAACATCAACAAAAACAACCTTTTAATTACAGGAAGCAGTGAGCAGCTCGTTACAGGGAGGGAGTTTCAGACCGCCCACCTCATTAACATACACACAGAAATAAATTAATGTGGAAATGAAAAATACTGATGTCATTTTTTGTCCTTCATACCTTGAATGTGATGATGATGATGATGATGGTGATGATGGTGATGATGATGATGATGATGGTGATGATGATGATGATGATGGTGATAATGATGATGATGACTACAACTTGACAGTTAAAATGTTTGTTTTTTTGTTTCTGGCGACCTCAAGGCTCCGGTGAAAACGACCTCTGATTGGTCGATAACGGAGGTGAAACCTGCCTGAGCCTGATCATCGACGTGAGCTCTGAGAGTGTTAGCGAGGCCGGGTCTGCTGCGGACAGTGAAGGCGTCCAGCGAGGCGTTCAGGAGCAAACTTCCTGTTCTCAGACTGTGTCCTGGTTATTTTCCTTAGCAGCTTCTCTCTGTTTATATTTCTACAGATTTTATTCGAAGGAAATTCTTTTTTCCGTCAGAATCACGACGCAGAGCCACAGAGAAGGAAAACGATGGTCTGGCGAGGCCACTGATACATTTCCTCTGGAGAGACGCCACTTGATGTTGGCAGGACTTTGGATTCAGTCCTTCATTTGGACACAAAGGGACAGTGATGTGAGACGCTTCGTCTTTGAGTTAAAAATCTTACGTTGGCTGAAATTTTACTCTAAGACTGATCTCAGTCCCGACCCGAGGCCTCTCTCATTAAGACACTGGACTAAACGTCTTCATCAGGGGTCAGTGAGTAAGTTTGGCCTCGGGACAATGGATCATAATCAAAGGCTAATTTAAGAAATTGATTGATAAAAATGAATCAGGTGTGAACACCTGAACCACATCTGAACCACACCTGAGCCACACCTGAACCACACCTGAGCCACACCTGAGCCACA
>NW_019521692.1:35114-36115 GCF_002814215.2 Seriola lalandi dorsalis | reverse complement strand
TAACATCAACAAAAACAACCTTTTAATTACAGGAAGCAGTGAGCAGCTCGTTACAGGGAGGGAGTTTCAGACCGCCCACCTCATTAACATACACACAGAAATAAATTAATGTGGAAATGAAAAATACTGATGTCATTTTTTGTCCTTCATACCTTGAATGTGATGATGATGATGATGATGGTGATGATGGTGGTTATGATGATGATGATGATGATGGTGATGATGGTGATGATGATGATGATGATGGTGATGATGATGATGATGATGATGGTGATGATGATGATGATGATGACTACAACTTGACAGTTAAAATGTTTGTTTTTTTGTTTCTGGCGACCTCAAGGCTCCGGTGAAAACGACCTCTGATTGGTCGATAACGGAGGTGAAACCTGCCTGAGCCTGATCATCGACGTGAGCTCTGAGAGTGTTAGCGAGGCCGGGTCTGCTGCGGACAGTGAAGGCGTCCAGCGAGGCGTTCAGGAGCAAACTTCCTGTTCTCAGACTGTGTCCTGGTTATTTTCCTTAGCAGCTTCTCTCTGTTTATATTTCTACAGATTTTATTCGAAGGAAATTCTTTTTTCCGTCAGAATCACGACGCAGAGCCACAGAGAAGGAAAACGATGGTCTGGCGAGGCCACTGATACATTTCCTCTGGAGAGACGCCACTTGATGTTGGCAGGACTTTGGATTCAGTCCTTCATTTGGACACAAAGGGACAGTGATGTGAGACGCTTCGTCTTTGAGTTAAAAATCTTACGTTGGCTGAAATTTTACTCTAAGACTGATCTCAGTCCCGACCCGAGGCCTCTCTCATTAAGACACTGGACTAAACGTCTTCATCAGGGGTCAGTGAGTAAGTTTGGCCTCGGGACAATGGATCATAATCAAAGGCTAATTTAAGAAATTGATTGATAAAAATGAATCAGGTGTGAACACCTGAACCACATCTGAACCACACCTGAGCCACACCTGAACCACACCTGAGCCACACCTGAGCCACA
>NW_019521692.1:33950-35094 GCF_002814215.2 Seriola lalandi dorsalis | reverse complement strand
ATGATGATGATGACTACAACTTGACAGTTAAAATGTTTGTTTTTTTGTTTCTGGCGACCTCAAGGCTCCGGTGAAAACGACCTCTGATTGGTCGATAACGGAGGTGAAACCTGCCTGAGCCTGATCATCGACGTGAGCTCTGAGAGTGTTAGCGAGGCCGGGTCTGCTGCGGACAGTGAAGGCGTCCAGCGAGGCGTTCAGGAGCAAACTTCCTGTTCTCAGACTGTGTCCTGGTTATTTTCCTTAGCAGCTTCTCTCTGTTTATATTTCTACAGATTTTATTCGAAGGAAATTCTTTTTTCCGTCAGAATCACGACGCAGAGCCACAGAGAAGGAAAACGATGGTCTGGCGAGGCCACTGATACATTTCCTCTGGAGAGACGCCACTTGATGTTGGCAGGACTTTGGATTCAGTCCTTCATTTGGACACAAAGGGACAGTGATGTGAGACGCTTCGTCTTTGAGTTAAAAATCTTACGTTGGCTGAAATTTTACTCTAAGACTGATCTCAGTCCCGACCCGAGGCCTCTCTCATTAAGACACTGGACTAAACGTCTTCATCAGGGGTCAGTGAGTAAGTTTGGCCTCGGGACAATGGATCATAATCAAAGGCTAATTTAAGAAATTGATTGATAAAAATGAATCAGGTGTGAACACCTGAACCACATCTGAACCACACCTGAGCCACACCTGAACCACACCTGAGCCACACCTGAGCCACATCTGAGCCACACCTGAACCACATCTGAGCCACACCTGAGCCACATCTGAGCCACACCTGAACCACATCTGAACCACACCTGAGCCACATCTGAGCCACACCTGAACCACATCTGAGCCACACCTGAGCCACACCTGAACCACATCTCACATCTAAGCCACACCTGAACCACACCTGAGCCACATCTGAGCCACACCTGTGCCACATCTGAGCCACACCTGAGCCACACCTGAGCCACACCTGAACCACATCTCACATCTAAGCCACACCTGAACCACACCTGTGCCACATCTGAGCCCTAGGAAAAACAAAACGACTACATGTCCTCACAGCTGATAATAATTTACGTTGTAGTGATGCTGGAATTAGAATTGTTGATACTGTCACTTAAAGTTGGATTAATAAACGAGCTGACGGACACTC
>NW_019521692.1:23397-33930 GCF_002814215.2 Seriola lalandi dorsalis | reverse complement strand
AACCACATCTGAGCCACATCTGAACCACATCTGAGCCACACCTGAACCACATCTGAGCCACACCTGAGCCACACCTGAACCACACCTGAACCACACCTGAGCCACACCTGAACCACATCTGAGCCACATCTGAACCACATCTGAGCCACACCTGAACCACATCTGAGCCACACCTGAGCCACATCCGAGCCACATCTGAGCCACACCTGAGCCACATCTGAGCCACACCTGAACCACACCTGAGCCACACCTGAACCACATCTCACATCTAAGCCACACCTGAACCACACCTGTGCCACATCTGAGCCCTAGGAAAAACAAAACGACTACATGTCCTCACAGCTGATAATAATTTACGTTGTAGTGATGCTGGAATTAGAATTGTTGATACTGTCACTTAAAGTTGGATTAATAAACGAGCTGACGGACACTCGGACGTCATCACCTGATACAACATCTAACAGATAACAGCGTTAGCGACAGTTGCCCTTCTCTTTGGTCTCCTCCGGCTCCTGAGGGAAATCTCTGGCTCTTTAGCTGCTAAACGCTCCTCCGTGTTCGCCAGCTGCTCTCTGACTGATCCAGGTACATGTGACGGTTTTACACACAAACATGATGCAAAAACAATCCCATAATGATCCACAAATAAATTGGTACGTTTTGCTACTGGAAGATTTTCTCACTGACGACCTTCACAGCTACAGAAGCAACAGGCAGACGACCTCAGGGAGGCGGTTGTAGTTTCCTTCTTGCTTTCTGCTGACTCAACACAAAGCTGCTTTCCTCTGTAGTTGCTGTAATGGTTGAATAAACTAATTGGAATGAATTAATCGGAATCACTTGATCTTTACAGTGGGAGTATAAAAGTTTAAAGGTCAATCAATTAAAACACGTGCGCGAACACATCATATGTATTGATGGAGCTTCACAGCGTCAGCATGAAGAGACTCTTTAAAACACATGAACACACTGGAATGAAAGACTTCACTGCAGCTTGTTGGAGACACTGAGCTGAACTGTTCGGAGCTGCAGGGGCTCCGCAAAACAGCAACAGGAGGCAGAATTTAAAGTCTGCTTCTCTGAAGATGAAATGTTTGTTTTAAACTTGAGGTGTTCTTCTTCGGACCTCTGGCGTTTGTTTCGGTGCAGTTCTTGATTCAGGACGGGTCGGCCGAGGCAGCGGTGCCATTTCGTGTGCAGACTTTAAAACGAGGGAAAACCACGTCTGGGCTTCTGGACAACTTTCCTGTTTTTATATTTCTGTTTCCTCAAAGTTATTGTTAATGGGGAGAAAGAGAGCAGCAGCAGTGACGACAGCAGCGTCCTCTGGGGAGGTTTCTGCTGCACGGCCTCCTCTCCGGGTGCGAGCTAGCTGCCACTAATTAAAGAAACACAGATACGACGTTGCCGGAAAGTTTGTTCGTCCTCCCGTCGCGGGAGGACGGCTGCGAGTGAAGCCGGGGGTTTTCATACTTGAGTGAAGGAGGAGAGTCTGTGTTTCTTTAATTACGTCTCGGCTGCTTTAATCGTTTTTATAATTCCTCCGTTTATTGGAAGGAAAAGTGAAGAGCGTGAAGCTGAGAACAGACAGCGTTCTGTAAAGCTGTGGTTCTCAAAGAGCGGCCCGCGGACCCTCAGCGGTCCTTCTGAGTAAATCATTGATTGTCCTACAGTCCGTCAAAGTCCCCACAGATATGTTCACTCAGACGTCTGATGGAGGGCGAGTGTTGAATCTTTTATTCATGCGCAGCAGATTCGATGTCAGATTTTCCCGCCGGCAGAGAATGATGAACATCGGATCCACCAGGTGTCTCACCTCTCTCCTCTCCGTCACACACCGAGCCAAACAACAAACCGTCACTCATTCATTCTGTGAGTTAATAAGAGAAAGTCTGTGTGTCTGTGCAGAGATCATCTCTGAGGGAAGAAGCTCCACTCGTCTGTAGTTGGATCACCAACAGAGTGAGACATCCTGTCTAATAAAACTCTAAGTTTATGATCTGAACAGCTCTGAGTTGGAAGCAGCAGATTCCCACTGAAGGACTCGGACTGGACCATTAATGTCTGAACTAATTTAAGAGAAAACCACCATGTAAATGTGGAGATCTTACTCCGGACCAAGCAGACGGCTCCAGACCAAGACACATGTAATGTTTCACGTCTTCATTAGAATCTCTACGACCTGAGCCGACGGCCTCCTCCTCCTCCATCGGGCCACTCGATCATTTTATTGATTTCTCATTCCTCCTCCTCATCAAAGACTCGCCGCCGCCGCCGCTCGGCTCTCATCCTCAACCTCGACCCACATTCCTCCATTATCATCCCGTGGTCATTTATATTCTGGTGGCCGGAGCTCAACCAATCAAGCCCAGACCAGATAATGTGAGGGAGCCGCTGAGAGAGCTCAGTGAAGTGGGCCGTGTCTGAGAAGTTCGCTGAGTTCTGGTGAAGGCAGAACTTATTTGTGTCTTTTGTTTCCTCTGCTGCAGAGATTCTGTTCTGCTGCCAAAAACTGGAAAGTTCTGCAAACGGAGCAGAACTGAGTCGCCGCAGGCTTTTTAACTGCAGATCAGATCAGTCCCACTGAAGCTCATCTGCACTTTCTGCCAGTTCACTACAGTAATGTACACACTTTAAAAATGTGACCAGTCTTAAATCATCAGACGCTCAGACGCTTTTTTAATCTGCTGGTGCCCAGATGAGTCCAGATGAGTCCAGATGACTGACTGATCCAGGATCTGTGCTCAGCTCATGTGCAGCTGCTTTACAAAGTGATCTGTGTGGCTGCAGGTGTGTGATCACGTGTCACTGTTGGAGGACACGTGACGTGTTGGTGTCCCGTTGGAGTAAAACAACGTATTTCATTATTCTCTCAAAACATGAAGCTGAAAACTGTGTTGATGCTGCAATAAACAAAACTATGAAATATGGAGATCATTAAAGTGTTTAAATCAATACGCAGAAGAGTTTGAGACGTCTGGACGTCGTCATGGAGATCAGAGCGTCTGTACGAGTCCAGTGTGGTTGAACAGATTCAGTAACTCAGACACAATGAGCTTAACTGAAATAAAAGAAGCATAAAAAAACAAGTGATATTTAATATGCAAGATTAAATGACTAAATGAAGGCAGAGGAGAACGGAGGCGTTTTAAGCTTCTTGTTAAAGCCAGTCAGTTTGTGCAGATCTGATCCACTGGGAGCCCGTTCCAGCAGAAGCAGCGTAATGACTGAAATCCATTTCAGGCCGTTTAGTTTAAACTCTGGGCTCCACGAACGACCAGCTGCTGCAGACCGCAGAGACCCGTTTATATTTATACACATCGAGCATTTATATTCAATATATTGAGGCCCAGGAGCCGCTGAGGATCGGAGTAACGTGCTCTCTTTTCTTGGTTTCAGTGTGTGAATGAGCTGCAGCCGTCTGATGGCGCCGTGTGGCGACGCAGTGAGGAGAGCACGGTGCGCACGGCAGCTCAACCGCTGCCGACAGCTGACACCAATCAAACGCACGGGACAGACAGTGGGAGAGAATCATCTGATCATCTTTGTTCTTTTTATTTATGGATCTGCTTCATGTTTTGGTTGTTTCTTGTTTCGCAGCTGGAGGACAGAGCGTCTCTCTGCAGCAGGTATCGGCCTCGTTTCCTCTGGGTTTTATTAGATTACAGTGAAAACATGATGAGAGGACACGTAGCGACAGGACAGGATGTTCCATCAGAGCCTGTGCAGAGAGCATCAGCTGAGACAACGTCCTGTTTAACTTTCACTTCTCATTATACAGCCTTCATCCTCAGTGCTGCTTTCAGACTCTGCTGGACTGACACACACACACACACACACACACACACACACACACACACCTGATACAGGGATGGTCACTATAAATGATTATTTCTGTTATGGTTATTGTGTTGTTGTTACAGGATGTCACCATGGCCGGGTGATGGACAGGGTGAGGCAGAAGGCGAGGAACCCGAGACACGAGGAGAAAACCTGGTTACGAATAATCGGAGGAGCTTAAAAACAAACGATCAGAAACAGGATTCGGCCGGAGCGAGATACCGCAGGGACCCGGTCCTTAAATACTGCGGCAGGTTGTGGAGCTGATCACATGATGTGGAGCAGGATCCAGCTGATCACACACCCACCCAGGAGATCAATAAAAGTGAAAGCTTTTGGTTGACTCATCGATACTTCCTGGCTTTGTTTTTAAGCCCCGCCCTCAGTCCACTGTCTCTGTACCTGTCCAGCAGCACTTACTGAAGGAGACAGTTTCTTCTCTCATTTGTCTAAGGTGGATTTGTGGAGCTTTATTCTGGAGGGACATCAGAGATAACGACCTCCTCAGGAAGAGGAAGTCAACATGTTTCTCCAGTGTCGTGTTTTAACCGGTCCTTAGCAACTCATTAAGTCTGACTAACGACTTTTCCGTCTCATTTGTTGTCTCCAGGTGATGAACTGACTGAGCTGCTGACTCAGCCACTTTTCGAGGAAAGTTCCAGGTAAAAACTTTGCAGCACCAATTTTCCGACTTCACGACGAGCAGCACGAAGGAGCTCTGACCTCATCGCTCAGGTAGAGGAACTTTCATTTGTCAAAGCCTTTTGAAATGGGACAGCGCAGTGTTCAGCCCCTGAACCAAGACACAGAGTAGAATCAATTCAGTTCTTAATTAATCGATTAAACAACCACATAACAGGCGCTGGGTTCAGTTCTCTGTTGCATCACAGGCTCCTCTTGTTCGGCTCCTTTTCATTATGAAACGTTAAAGCTACAGCCTGTTTCTCACCGATCCGTCTGTCCAGCTGCGTGAGTCGTCCTCCTCACGGCTTCATATGACGGTGGAGCTCGTCTGTCTCGTGCCTGTTACTTCCTCAAGCTGTCGATCCGACATTCAGGCCGGAGGTCACAGACTGAACTTCTCTCTCCAGCTGTTTTCATTCATTCCTTACAGAACTGTGTTTGGTGCTTTCCACATGAACAACTGTGTGCAGCACGATGAGCGTCCTCCTCACTGTTAACCCTGTTTTTACATGACATCACTTCTGGCTGTTCAGTCATACTGAAGCACTAAAGTAACTTTACAACAATGTTTTAGTTTGTGCCCGTCTCCCTCCTCCGGCGGCGGTGGCGGCGGCGGCGGCGGCCTCTCTCCCTCTGTGTGAGTCTGATAAAACAGCGCAGCAGGTTTGATTCGTGCTTTTCCACAACATTAAACGTCAGACGGTTCCCTGCTGCCGCGCTCAGCCTGCAGTGATTAATGAAGCGAAGCAGCTATCTGCATGAATGTCCATTCCCTCCTCACACATTTTCTACCTCTAAACAGGAAGGCCATAAAAAATGTATTGACTGAGACCAAACCTCCCTATTTTACCTGCACAGAACCACAACCTGACCCGTCAGTAAATGAGGGCAAACACTGTTTGACTGTTAAGCATCTGTGGCTCATTAATGAATGTCCCTTTGGTCTGGTTTAACTAAAGCAGGTAACCACATTGTTATCAGCACCTTTCAGCTTTCATCAGCACATGAAATATGCACGAGGACGTGTGGATGCTACCTGAGTGCTGCTGAGACGTCTTTGTGTCTTCTGCCCCGACTTAGAGAAAACGTATCGCATAAACACCACGGGGCAAATCTCTGCTCCTGAGAAGATGCCAACGAAAGAAATGCGATCAACTGAACACCTCTTCTGTTGTTTGCTTCTTGTGCCCTGTGGACGTTTTTAGTTCGACAGGATTAAACAGAAACTAGAAGAGAGATTTTCTGGCCATTAATATGATAGAAGAGTTGGCAACAAAGAACACTCAGTGGCCAGACACATTATCAAACCACACACGGCAACAGCTCTCAAAGCTGTGAGAGGTTGATAGTTGGAGTGAATTAGAGCTGGCTGGGGATTTTCCTCAGAAATGTAGGTGTGAAAGTAAAATGGAAATACACCTGTAAAGTACAAGTACCTCAAAACTGTACTTAAGTACAGTACTTAAAGTAGCATAACTGCATTTAATTACTTCCCACCACTGCTAAAACAATTACTGAGCCTTTAGCAAACTGAACAAAATGATTTAATATTGTTCAGTTACAGGTGAAACTCCTGAATTCCTGAATGAAAACAAAGATGGCGTCTGTTATAGCAGCTAATATCAAAAAGTAAAAGACCAACTAAACCGCCACAGACACACAAAGTGCCAACATTATTTAGTTAAAGCTGCCTCCTCACTGATCTTGTGTCTTTAACCTTCCTCTTCTTCGGTCTGCATAAATATAACTCACCTGTTTTACCTGTGTTTATATTTCACATTTACTTTGTTGATAGTGTGTTGGGAGTAAATCTGTTAAATGGGTTTGCATGAAGCTTTAAAGGTGGAGGCTCCAGTGAAGATCTTGACATTTGGACTCTACTGGAGGATAAATGTGATGTTTTTTTTAGTTACAGTGCCTCCAAACTCTATTCAATACTTTGCTTATGCTTGAGCGACCTCTTATCCGCTGATTAGAAACCGGTCAGCCTGAAAACCTCCAGCACAAAGGTCACATTGATCGATGACCTTTTCCACCTCCACCGAGGAGAAGATTCCCTCGTCAGTCATGACATTTCTCCTGCCCGTCACACTCAGACGCAGGAAACGATCTGCTGCAGTTAAGCTCAGAGACGATAGCTTCCACTGAGGGACGGATACATTTAATATTCAGCTGTTTAAACTGTACATCAGCAGCTGTCAGCCGCTTTCTCCCACTGATGGGTGAGACTCTATAATAGAGACCACCATAAACACACTCCATAAACATACCTGTTTCATTAATAATACAATATAAAATACACAATTATATCTAATTTTCTCAGATTAGATCATATATGACATTTTATATTGGTAATGAAATGTAGAACCAATGCTGAAAATGAAAGGGCGCACAATCAGCTAGCTAACATTACTTAAGGCTAAAGTTAAACTAGCTAATATTAGTTAGTTAAACTGTAACTTAAGGCTAAAGTTAAACTAGCTAATATTAGTTAGCTAAACTGTAACTTAAGGCTAAAGTTAAACTAGCTAAATAAAGTAAAAGACATTCCTATTTACAGCACAGTCAAATATCTAATGATCAGATTCATGTAAATCAACACATATAATCAATTTAACATCAGGCACCAGCAGTTTATGGAGACCTGGTTTTTATTTGAGGAAGGATATTGTATATGTTTATTAGCTCTTTATTCACCTGAGTGCCTGGAAGTGGACGAGGGAACTTTTTTCCTCTTTAAAATGATATGTTGTCCTAAGCAGCGGTTGAGGGGAAGAGCTTCTTCTGTTCGTCTCCTTCCTCTTCAAGATAAAGGGTCTTTGGGGAAATAAGAGAAACGCTGCTGTTTGTCTTGGCTGGTTGGAGGGGCGTCTGCGTTTGATTGACAGCAGCTGGCAGACCGTCACAGTGCTGATGCTGCACCACAGGGAGCGAGAGCCTAGATGAACGGACGGCGTGTCGTTAGTATTGAAGAGTAAAGAGCGCGGCGGCGTCTGACCGGAGCTAAGTGACATTTGAAGGTATATTTATATGCTGTTTAATGTGCCGCAGCTCAGGAACTAATTAGCTCTCCAGCCCTCACACCGAGGTGAGAGGGTCGTCTCCCCAGTGAATGTTTGTTTAGTAACTCGTTGAACTCGTTAATGTGCAGTTGTGTAGTAACGAGTTGTGTGTTGGTGTTTGTAGGTGAAAGGAGGAGGAGTGTTTGTTGTTCAGTGTCTCTGGTGTTGTGAAGCAGCAGCAGTCTGCTCTCAGTGCGACTGTCTGCTCGGCCGATTATACAACCGACCTTAGTACTTTATGCAACATTTATTGGCTTTATACAAAAGCGATGTCTGTCTAGATGTACACCTAATGGAGTTCTGGTGAATCAATGCAAAATCTCTCTTTTGGTTTCCGACAAATGATTCACAGAGCAGACAGAAGAAGTCTTCATGCTGAGGTCAGTGAGGTCTCGTCTTCCTTTCTTTCTGATAGTGTTGAAAGAGTAACTTGTTTTTCAGTCAGTAAATTATATGTACAGTCACCTGATTACACTACCTACTGATCCTTGTTCCATCTGCTCCGTAGACTGACAGGCGACTGAAATGAAAGGTTTTTTTTTGGGCGTGGGGCAGTGGTTTGTGTCTGGTGTTTGAAAGCATGTTGTGAAAAATGAACCAACTGTCTTTGCTGTTCGTCCCTCAGGGGAGACAATCTACTTCCTGTTTACACCGGCTCGCACGTGCTCAGTGTTTTCAGGTGTGTTAGACTGGACGGAGATTGTTTTCATTTAAAATAAAGACATAGTGGTGTGGATGAAGCCTGAATGTTCTCATACATAAAGTGAGCAGGTGTAAATGGGACCATTAACACCTTTAGCTCTATGTTTAGCTGAGACATCGCTGACCTCGGTTACATTCAGTACGTGAGGGTTTCGGGTCCGGGCCACCTGTGCAGGTTTACACTCTGTTTGAATCAGGCCTGCGTCGTATTTGCAGGTGTCTCATTTTGTTTTCCTCTCTCAGAAAAATCTTTTAGTCGCTATTTATTCTTGTTCAGTATGAAAAACAACCTGGGCTGAGCTGCAGAGACAGAGATAATCCAACACAGCGAACAAGAGCAAACTTACTTCTGGGTTTTTATTTCATTTAGCTGAGTGTTCTCAAATTAACGCTCCACTACACAGGAAATAATCTCCTCCAGGAAATAATCCCTCCAAATACGCCGCCTTGCAAACTTCACCGTCAACTTCAGCGTGTTATTTTTATTCCTGCCCTCTTTGTTTGCTGAGAGAGAAGTTCATTTCACAGCAGCTTTGACGGTGAGCTTCTTATGGAGTTTAATGGGCAGTTCAGACCCACCACAGCACAGGTGTGGACACAAACCATGAGATCATACACTGCAGCCAGTGTGTGATGGATGCATCATACCAACAGATGAAGTCGTCATGCTAACAGGGACGTACTGATTCTGGTGCAGGTGTTTGGACAGGTGTCACATGCTGCCCTGCAGAAAAAAAATTAGGAATTTTTTTTGTCTTATTCAGTTATGTTTCCACTCGTGTTTGTTGGTCAGCAGGATTCTGCACAGAACCGGTTTGCACCAAACTCTATCGGGGGATGGGCCATGGACCAGGGAACAACCCTTTAAAATAAAGTCCTGATCTGGTCAAAGGGTCAGATCCACTTTCCTAAACAGTGTGAAACTGAACATTTTTCAACTCTTTCGTCAGTTTCTACTGTTTTGAAAACCGGACACATTAATGTTGGTGAGGTCTGTAATCTGGATCCAGATCTGGAACCGACGGACGTGTAGGGTTGTTTGGCTTTGGTGGAGATATGCGCTCTACTGAGTGCCATTCTAGTTTAGTTCTCTAGACCAGTTCTGGACTGACAGATAATTCGGTTGAAAGAGAATTTCAAAAAGTAGGTCTGGATGAATCGGTGCTGATCTCCTGATTCCACTTTGATTCACAAAGTGTAGAGTCGATTCATTTCGATTCGATGTGAATCTTGATGATTCGGTCTCAGAGAAAACACCATGTTGGAGTCACTTGTTGTACCTTGAAGCTGACTGCAGCTGCTGCCCCCCCCCCCCCCACCCCCCACTGCACTGAGCCCACGGAGGTGAATGTTGGAGACTAAAAGGATCTGGGTGCAGCTTTGCTTCAAGATAACCGAGAGCTGAGCAATATGGATAGCATGAAATCAATAACCTTTCTGCGCCGATTGTGTGGTAACAACATCTTCATCCATCTTGTAAAATCTGTTAACAATCTGTATCGTCTCGCAGCATCTCCCTGTCACTGATGGATGACCTGCAGTGCTCCAGTGATACTGCTGCTCCTGAAATAATTCAGAGGTTACTGTAATATCCCCCCTCCCTCTCCCAGTCTCATTATTTTATTCTGTCAGACGGACAGAGTCTAAATGAGAGTGTGCTGCGGGGGAAAGCAACTTTAAATACCACGAAATACAGACATGTGGTGTCAGCTTTATTTACTTTCTTCAGACAGCCAAATGAGATTTCATGTTGTTGGAACGGAGCTGGAGTCAGGACATGAAACAACTCACCTGCTCAAACTTACAAAACAAACCTCCTTGTAAAGCTACAACTTCAGGTCGGTGTCTCGAGTGATCATCGCAGTGCCGTCGTCAGGTTTGGTGCCACTGTGCCTGTACAGAGACCGCAGACTGTAAATAAAGATGGACGTCGCCTCCGTGACATCACCCACAGGTTTCTGAAGCTCAGAAACCAGAGTGAGCTGCTCCTCCGTCGCCATCTTGGCAGTGTCTGACTCCGCCCCTAACTCCCAGGTAATCCAAAAATGGTCAAAGAGGAGGGGCGTGTGTGGAGCTGGCCACCTGTCACTCAAAGAGGCCACGCCCTCAATCCTCCATAAGTTAAGTCCTTAATAAAATGTAAACAGGTGAGTTATATAAACAGGTGTCATGAAGGAGGAAATTAGCTCTAGAGACCAAAACAGTTTTGTACCAGGCTGTAAACATGTTTATTTCTGCTGTAAAG
>NW_019521692.1:13024-23377 GCF_002814215.2 Seriola lalandi dorsalis | reverse complement strand
AAAGAGGAGGGGCGTGTGTGGAGCTGGCCACCTGTCACTCAAAGAGGCCACGCCCTCAATCCTCCATAACTTAAGTCCTTAATAAAATGTAAACAGGTGAGTTATATAAACAGGTGAGTTATATAAACAGGTGAGTTATATAAACAGGTGTCATGAAGGAGGAAATCAGCTCTAGAGACCAAACAGTTTTTGTACCAGGCTGTAAACATGTTTATTTCTGTTGTAAAGTTGGACATTTTAACATGGGAGTCTACGGGGACTGACTCACTGTTGGAGCCAGACTCTAGTGGCCGTTAGAGGAACTGCAGCTTTAACACTTCAGTGTTGACGCTTCATGTTTGTGCTCAGTTCAGAGACTGTTGACGGACTGCTGCAACCTGCCAGGTGAGAGTCAGCTCTGGTAAAGCGTTACATGCACTGTGTACTCTAACGTAACTCTACCTGAAACCAATTTTTCACTAGTGTTAACTTTTTCAGCTATTTAGTTTCTCATTTCTCTTTATGGACCTGGACTGAGGCAAAAAAACTAAAACACAAAATTTTCTTCCAGCTCACAGCAACACAGGATAAAAATAACCACTAAAATCTACAAACACAGAGAGAAGAACCAATAGTTAATCAGCCCACTCCTTTTAAAGTGCAACACAGTTCATTTGGTGCTGTTATCAGTTCAGTGTTGACGTGGGGGGTGGGGGCACAGTTTGTTATTATCCTGACTGCTGTTTAGCATTCTGCTGGATTTACCCCAAAAGTTTCATCCCTCTTCCCTGAAGGCAGAGAGGAGAAGAGACTGTGAGACGGGTGGAGCTTCACAGCGAACACAGCACCGACGGACGAGGTGTGGTCTGAGTTTGTGCCGTACAGTGCAGAAGGTCAAAGTTTATTTCTGAGGGACGATCCTCTTTGGTCAATATCAACATAGTGAATGCCAATTGTAAAAAGAAATAATTAAAGGACTTAAAAGTTTTGGACAAACACAAACCACCTCTGGCAGCTCGGCCAATCATGAGCGAGTCAATAATTGAATGATTGATGAGGTATTTTCTGCAACACTGGGGAGGGGGGGGGGTCAGACACAAAAAACACAGAAAATGGATAAATAATAAAAAATGTGATGACATGCGACTGTAGCAAAGGGGCTACATTAAAATTAAACACAGTGTTCTGCTTTAAGAAGGGTTTGAAGAGCTGGCTGCAGGAGTCAGTATATTAACACACTGACACTCTGTCCTCCGCTACCTCGCTGCCTTTTCATTTCATTGCTACAGGCTCTTCTGAAACCTCGACACACTAAGGGCTCTCACTTAATACTTTCCTAGTGAAGTGTCAGTCAAAGACGTGGAGCGGCAGACCTGGTTTATGAGACGCCGGCGCTCACGGAGGAATGCAGAAATCAAAGCTCTTAGCTTTTTGATTCAAGATGTATTCATTTTTGAAAAAGCAGGTTGAAGACAGACGGTGGTGCAGCGGTGAGAACTGTAGCCTCACAGGAAGAAACTTCTGGGCTCCAACCGCTGACACCTTTCTGTGTGGAGTCTGCAGCTTCCTGCCACAGTCCACAGACATGCAGGTTAATTGGTGACTCTAAATTGACCATAGGTAACGGTGACTAGATGTCCCCGTTTTTAACTGTGAATTTAAAACAGATTGCACTTGTTTAGGCCAACAGAGGGGGCTGGCTGCTAGCTATAGCAGCTTCAGAAGTGAAGCTAATAGAGTTATCCAATCAGAGTTTTCTTTTTGTTGTTCTTGTGGTTGTTGTTTTTGTTATTGGCAGAGAAGAGGGTTGCCTGACTCACTCAGTAATCTAACAAAAAGAAACACACAAAGCCCCCCAGCAGGAATTTGAAAATAATAAGTGAAGAAGAAGAAGAAGCCCGGCTGTCTGCATTGGACTTCACACGACAATATTTATAACCTTTTATGAAAAATGTTTTGATTCTTTTGATCTGTGGATCGTTACGAACTAAAAAGGAATATAAATGATTGAGGAATAGATAAACCATAAGACTTCACAACTCCTTAAAAGGTAGGGAGTCATCATTTTATCAGTTGTTCTTCACTATAGTTTATTACAGTATGACAGTTACAATGGTCTGTCCCCCTTTTTCATTTCATAGATAAAAACATTGGATATTTTAATGATTTATTGATCCACTGAACTGGAAATATCCCAGGTCTTCACCTCAGATATCTGGTCACCTTACCACAGGTGTGAATGTGAGTGTGAATGGTTGTTTGTCTCTATATGAACAGCCTTGTGATAGACTGGCGACCTGTCCAGTGTGTACGCCGCCCTCACCCAATGTCAGCTGGGATTGGCTGCAGCCCCCCCGATGAAAAAAGGTTGAACAAAGAGAGAACAGAGATATAGTCGATATAAAAAGGAGGGAAGATCAGGCCCGAAAACATCAAGGCAGCCAGTGGATGAGCACTTCAGAGAGACACTGGCCTCAGAACCAGGTCAAACAAATTTAACAAACTAAATCATCAAGGATAGATTGTCCATAAATAACCATATTTAAAGTAGTAAACACCAAGAGTAATTACAGTTAATAACCTGAGTCTGACTCTCCAGAGACATGATGGAAGTCAGGTATGGAAACAAAATCTCCTTCATCATCATTAAAGTATATTTGATTATTTTGTGATCAACTGTCAGATTTCTGTTCCAGCTTTGATACAGTCTTTTAATATTAAGGATCTGCTGATACAAGGTAGAATTTATATAATTGAATAAAATCAGTATATTTGTGCATCCTGAAATGTCATCTCTGAGATCTACTGCCACTGCTGCTGCTGCACAGATGGTCTCAAATTTCCTTCTCTCATCATTGTCTATGCTCCTCAGTGTCGATTTTGAAATCAGCCCGTTTACCGTCTTTTTTTTCCCCATTTGAAATCGCTGACCTTATTCTTTGTTGTTTCCTTTCATTCGTCATCACAAACAAATATCCGCCTACATCAGCCGAGAGAAAGTGAAACAGAAGTTGAAAGAATTTGACATCAGCCGTTTTGTGAACGGAAAAATCAGGTGATCAATCATTTTATTGTTGCTAAAGAGCAGTGGTGAAGTCCAATGCACATGTTGGTGATGAGGTCTGACTGAAGCGAAAGAAAAGAAATCACACGTCATTTCAACAAGTCTTTCAATTGCTGTTTTCCTATTTTCCTGAACAGCCTGACTCTCAGCTGCGTGGATTGTTCTGCTCTAGCCCTCAATGCATTAATTATCACACGGCCAAACACTTTTCATAATTACTCCTGTAAGGGTGAAGACGTTGACATCACCTCATAGTCTAACAGTGTAAAGGTCAACAGCTCCACAAACAGCCTCCAAAGAGATCAGAGCGTTTGCTCTACAGACAGTTTCTACAGCAACTCAGTGCTATAAAAATTTCAACTTATTTTTGGCAGACATTGTGATATGAGTCATTCATGCTGTGGCTTTTGTATTTTGTTGTTGCTTTTACATTCATGTCATTGTTTCTGCATTAGTATTGTTGCTTTTGCATCCGTGTTGTTGCTTTTGTATTCATGTTGTGGCTTCTGCATTAGTATAGTTGCTTTTCATTTGTGTTGTTTCTCTTCATTTGTGCTGTGGCTTTTGCATTGTGTTGACCTGTCTGGGCCACCGTATATAATAGAAATCCTAATGCATAATCCTTTATTCTCAATGGGCAAAATCAGTAACAGTTACCGCACCGTCCAGTCTCACACCCAGAAGTCCATCTGCTGCAGAAGCGGATTTTGAAATGGGTCACTGCATCTCCCTTTGGAGGTCTGGGCATCAGTGTGATGTCTGTGCGGGCTGGGGCAGGACAAGTGATGACGTTGGTGCAGTCAACAGCCACCGTTGGGATCTCCTGCAAGCGCAAAGACAAAAAGCAGGAACCTCAAGCAAATGACAAATCAAATTACCACTGACGTCTGTGCCCACCACCTGAAAGTGACACATTCAGCATAAACTGGCAACAGATTCAGCTTAAAGAATTTAAATTCTAATGGTTGCAGGGCTCTTACACATGAAAACTCAATGTTTTCTTTGCGCTCGAGCAGGAGGAGTCCGCTCCCTCATTCCTTCCTCTAAAACAGACACCAAGGAGAGTCACGTTTAGAATGCAAGTGGAAAAAAAACAAGTGAAGGTGTTTAAAAGTGTGTGTGTGTTTTTGTTTGGAAGCTTCAGACACTGCGCATTAAGATGAAAGAGTGCAGGGACTCATGTCGGAGGGGGTGGAGTTCAGACTGCAAAAGGACAACAAAAGGAAAGTGTGGAGCGGCATGAGATGAGAGAAGAAGACATAGAGCGAAGTAGTTAAAGCTGTTTATCTGAAACCTTTACCCCCTTAAGAGGGAACTGAACCAGAAGGCAAAGCTCTCGATTTACAAGTTCATCTTCATTCCGACCCTCAACCTGGGATCATGAGCTCTGTGTAGTGACCAAGAGAAGGAGATCGCAGATATAAGCGGCTGAAATGAGTTTCCTCTGCTGGGTGTCTGGGCTCAGCCTCAGAGATAGGGAGAGGAGCTTGGATATCTAGAAGGAGGTCGGAGTAGAGCTGCTGCTCCTTTGCGTTGTAAGGAGCCAGTTGAGGTGGTTCGGGCATCTGGTCAGGACGCCTCCTGGGCAACTTCCACTGGAGGTGTTTCAGGTACATCCAACTGGTAGGAGACCCCAGGGTAGACCCAGAACACGCTGGAGAGAGTATATATCTCATCTGGTCGGGGAACACCTCTGGATCCCCCAGGAAGACCTGGAAGTCCAGACTACTTTGCTTGCTTGTTGTGGTTGTCGTCCACCATCTGGTCTGCAGGCAGGTCCTCAATTTTTCCTGCAGCAGTGTCTTTAGAAGTTTCTGGGTCATCAATGAAATCCAGTGTCACTCTGACCACAGTCGCTGGCTCTATTTGAAACACTTTTAGCAACCTCAGCCCACAGATTAAGATCTCTAAACATGTGTTTTTGTGGAATATTCCTTCAAAAAGCTCCATATTTTCTTTTTCTTCTGTGTTTTATTTGTTATAGTGTTGATCCATAAGAAGCCAATTAGAATAGAGGAGGCTCTGAGCCTCTCTTCTGATTGGCTGACTGTTTTCTGACTGAGCCATTAAAAACATAGCAGATTTCAGGTAAAAACACTCAGAGAAACCAAATCCTGCAAGGTTTGGATGGTGGGTCCAGGTGGGCGGGGCTTGGTGACTGCTTTGTTGTGACATCACTAAGTTCCAGAAGTCCTGACGGCTGGTTTTAAGGCTCAGTTTCTGAATACAGGCTGTGTGCATTTCTCTGTGGACTGAGGCTTTGATACTTTCACAGTATTAATATTCAACCTAGACCTGATCTATAATCACACTACACATGGACACAGACCTTTACACTGGAGGAGCTTTTACAGTAAGAGGGCTTGGTTGCGTCACTCAGAGAGTTTGAGACGAGATATAAAGAGTTAGACATACAGGACGGGCAGCAGGGAACTCAGCGAGAAGAAGCAGGTTTCTGAATTTAGCTCACTTTGCTCTCACGGAGGACAGGCAGTATAACACAGTGAGATTGATTGAATCTGACTCATGTCCACATTGTTGCTTTGATTCCTCCATTAATAGACAATGGCCTCCTCTGACATCGCACGTCCTGAAGTGAAAACCTCATGTGACTGGCAGCGCTGGTGAAAAAGCAGAACTTGTCACTCCACTTTTATACCTGCCCACACACATTCACACACTCCACGCGGCGCTGTTCGTCATCCCGGACTAAAAGCTGTCTTTTCTGATTATCCAATAATTACACGGATGTGGGATGAATACAGCAGGAGTGGCAGCTCATCTGTTTCTGTTTGTGCTGCACCGTTGTTTCTAATTCATGGAAATTAACTCGAGTAATGATGATGCGAGATGTCCACAACTGTTGGCATGTGCAGCGATGATGGGAGCATCATGGCTGAGTGACTCCAAACTTTTCAATTACTTTTTCCGTCCAACTAACCCCAGGGGAAGTTAACTTCACTGTGTGATATTATATCTATCCTGCTCCTGATCTTATTTTTAACTGCTGTGGTTGTGGTGAAATTTTCCACATAATGCACCTTGTTTACACTGTGTGGTAAAAACATAACGACACTGATTAGCTCCTGCACTTTGGTCCAGACTAGAATAAAAATGTGGTTTTAAATGAATGTCTTGACAGGTATTGGGTGGACAGCCAGACAATAACAAAGACTGCAAAGATTCAACTTTATTGATTAAACCCAAGAGGAAAAGCTCCTGACCGTTGATGCTGTGACTGTCCACGAGCCGAGTCGTGAGGAGGTGGCACTTTGTCAAGAGGGAACAAGGAGGCATTCAGCTGAATGGCAGATGCTTGTCACCGGCTTCTCCAGTGGGAAACAGACGCTTGAAGGTCTGGAAGGAGAAGGTTTTGAGGGTACAGACGACGATGGGAAAACTTCACAAAATCATGGAGCAGCACCGAATACTTAGAGGGCTGATGCAAGGACCAACAAAGTCAAGGTTGTTGGGATTGCCGGGTCACTTAGCTGAGGAAAAGGTCACCATGGAACCAGGTAGAGGTTGGCAACCTCAAGGACTTTGAGATTCAGGAAGTCCCGTGCAAAGAAAGCTAGATGCTTGCAAGTGAATTCAAAACTGCGAGGAAGGTCATCGTCTGCAAATAATGGATCTCACCCAACAGCCCCAGAGAGTCTTGGCTGAGACCAATAAGGTCTCGAGGATTTCAAAATCCAGGAGGCCTTTTGCAAAGAATTGGAGGAGATGCAAAAGTTGCTCATGACTTTCGATTTTTTGTGTATAAACGTCTCAGAGGAGTTCACAGCTCAAAGACAGAAACTCACCTGGACAATGCAGGAATAAAATGTTGGGAATATCTCTGTCTGTGTCAGGGCAGCAGCTCATTCAAAAGCTTGAGAGAGAAATGGACTGTAGCGCCACGGCAGAGATAAGGGACACAAGGCCACTGAGATAGCGGAGGCACTGAGGTATGCAGAATGCACTCAAGGTCTTGGATTAGTAAAATGAAAGGAGACGCTGCAGAACAGGAAGCAGCTTTTCACTTCATTTAAGAATCGGAGGGAATAGAAGCTCCTCTTCTTTATGCTGCCCGGTGAGCACCTATCAGCCCCCCGACATGACTTCCTCTTGAGTGGATGTTCCCAAGGTTCAGGGTGGTGTCAGTTTGACTTTTATCATTATGGGCCTGATGTGATTTGACTCTTTCCCTGAAAACTTCAACACAACGGTCACATGACTTCACCGTCACCACCACTAAACTTCAACAAGCTCTGACCTCTTCTCCAGAAGCCTTTCCTCTGACAGAGTTAGTGACAGTTTGTAGAAACACAGCGAGGCTGTAAAGGTGGACTGGTGAGTTTTCATGTTCAACGTGACGACATGTAATGAACCCGACAACCTCTTTAGTCTCACTTAGACTCTTGTTAGCAGCCGAGACGTAAAAGCTTCAGGTTTTATTTTATGTTGTAGAATAAAACGTGAAAATGTCTTGAGCTTGTGTTGAACCCACAGACTAGAAGTGCTAAAGTAACTAATTTCCAGGTTTTATGACTCATTCCTGCAGCACTATAAACAAATCCTACAGGGGAAGGAATGAAGGATGGAGGTTTGATCCAGGGCTCGAGAGGGAACAGGGATGATGAGAAGAATCTGAGTCTGCTGGGACACAGAGGGAAGAAAAGGAGTAACGAGAACAGAAAAACAATCGAGAAAATATTTTAAAAAAACAAGTTGGCCGAGCGCTCGCTACCACTGTGGTTGCTGAACAAACTGGCGATGAGTGGAGAGAAGACCGGAGTATTTGTACTGTGGTTGATGAGATAATGGCGTACAGGTGCTGTGCTCTCTCCGGAGCCAGGTAGGGGGGAAACCACGCCCACAGCACCTGCACACACAGGGGGTGGAGACACAAGGGAAGAACACAAAGAGACACAGGGACAGGATCAGACTTCGATCCGCTTTATTTTATCCAACACCAATCCATTAAAATACGGCTGGACTGGCCCTGATACGGTCCGACATGAAGGCACATGAATTCAAAGTCTGTTGTTGAGGGATTATCGTACTGAAGTCGACTTCCACGTCCTCCTGCGAGTGTGAGGTGACGGAGGACAGAACGAGATGATGAACACACTAACTCAGCCCAGTGAAATCGAGAAGAAACTGAACTGTGAGGTTCTTTTTAAATGTTCCATGAGTCAATAGATTCAATCAACACAATTAGCTCAGTTAAAAAATATAATCCTTACAGATGTCGCAGTCGTTTTGTCTGCTCCTCTCATCTGTCTGGAGTCTCTGATGAAACTTTACGGCCTCTTTCACGACTCAGATCTCTGACTTGACAGCTCGACAAAAGCCTTATGTAATGAGCAGCTTTAAGACGGCAGGTCTGTTGGATGAGCTGTAATCACACAAGCTTTGATAACGTCTGTAGAAGAAGCAGCCGTCAGCCGTAGAACAGACGTCCTTTCATTTCACTCTGAGAGTCTGAGTTCTGAGGACCAGCGGGAGGACAGGCAGCTCTGCGGAGCGAATCAAACGCACCCCGTCGACAACCGAAGCTGCAGCACTTGAGATAATTACTGACAGTTTTCATGAACTGTCCTTTAGGTTTCAATCTCAGCTGCATTTTCATCACAAGGACTCGTCACAATCATCAATCAGCCGCTTTTTCCAATTAAAGTTGTTCACGCGTTTCTCACACCGCAGAACTTTCCCTCCACTTCCTGGTGGTCGTACGGGACGCTGCACACGTGGATTAGTTTCTTTCTAACGTAACATGAAAGTTCAGTCACTTGACACTGAAATTAACTCACACAAAAAATATAATAAAGACCTGAAAAGATTTGATGTGACGGACAAATTAATCGAGCAACAAAAAATGAATTTGCAGGTATTTTTGAAAAGTGATGAATCATCACTCATTTTAAGCAAACAAACAAACAAACAAATAAATAAATAGCAAATCAAGATTTAGCTATTCTTTTTCTTTCTTAGTAGTAAACTGAATATTTGGGTTTGTTTTTTGTTTTTTTTAAAGGGAGCTATTTGTCAGTTTTGCTTTTGCTACATAGCTAACGTTAGCATTAACAGCTGTTTACTGACCAGTCTTACTGAGAGCTTCAGCCATTGTTACGTTTACAATACTAGTGCTACTTCTTCAGGACAGCCTGGACGCCACAGTGACTCGGTATCAGAAAGTTTCAAGACGGGCCGGCAGGGCTAGCTGGTTAGCAATGCTAACTTTGGTAAAGGAAAAGAGGTGATAGAAATAGAAGTAAAAGAAGAGTGTTACTTCCGACCTCTGTTGTTGAGTGAAGAAATGAAGTTTGATGCTGAACTCAAAATGTTTCTTCTAGACCGGTGAGTAAACAGCTGCTAATGCTAACGTTAGCTATGTAGCGACAGCAAAAACTTTTCAAACACAAGCTATAAAGGTTAGCATGCCTTGCTAGTAGCCACAACTGTAACTAGCAACAACCTACAACCAGCTACCACAGTAATGACCTACTTAAAAGGTCAAGAGGTCACTTGCTTACGTTCACTTCTGAAGGTTACAAGTAACTCGGTGCGTAGCTTTGGCTTCAGTCTTTTAGCGTGATATCATGTAACTGTTAACGCAGCCATGAAATGTATATTTACCAGCCTTTTACAGGTTCCTTGTTTCGGAACAAGTCAGCTGAAAACAGTGTTTTAACTCAGCTGTAAACACAGGACGAGTTAACGTCACATCAAACCAAGGCCACCGCTTGTGTCTGCTTCAAAAAGCACAATGGATTTGAAGAGGCGGATCAGCTGATCGGTTCAACGCTGTGGTTTTCGAGACAGGAACTTGCAACAGTTTTTACTCAGAAGCTGCTGACAGGAGTCCGGCTACCCAGGAGGATGAATTCATGCCAAGACATTTAGGATACCTGAGATTATTTATGACAGCGTGTTGTTAGAAATGACTTTGCGCTGTGAGGTAGTGGAGTAAAAGACTCTCAGGTCAGACAACTGACGTCTCACAGACATGAGGGTGATCATCAATAAATTGTATTTTATTTATCAGACACAGATTTCCATTTATTACATTTACTTATTACATTTATTTCAAAAAGTCTTGGCATGAATTCAGCTTCCTGGGAGTGTAGAGGTGATGTCTGATGCCAAGCTGAGCTTCTATAACAAAATCAAACATGTGGTTCGGTTTTGTTTTTGTACCAGCTCAGGGTCGTTTCTAAAACCACTGATCTACAAACAGTTTCACATGCTTTTATTTATTCTCTGCTTGATTATTGTAACGCACGTTATTCAGGTATCACACAGGGACAGTGCTGCCGCTCGCC
>NW_019521692.1:10623-12250 GCF_002814215.2 Seriola lalandi dorsalis | reverse complement strand
GGGAACAAATGGTTGCTATGATTTCAATCATCAGTGTTTCTTCACAGACTTCCAATTTGCTGATGAAAACTGTAGAAATCAAAACCACGTCCTCAAGGAGCCAATCAGAACGTCTTCTCCTCATTATCCTTCACAGCAAAAACCACCAACTGTAACGTCCTGTCGTGTTACGGCTGTTCATCTCGAGCTTTAGAGAGAACGTGGAACCCGGGTTTTTATATGGCGTCCCATTAGAGAGTGGTCCCAGGCCGGTTTGAATATGCTTCATTTTGAGACTGAATATTAAACAGACAGCGTTTCCTCAGACTGTGGAGACTGTAACGGGGTGTGATACGACCCACGTGCAGCACAACTAAACAGACGGAGGGTTGGAAATGACCTTTATTGAACCAGCAGCAGAGGGAACACACACAGGTGGGTGTGAGGAGTCGAGGATGGGGTCCGGGGCTGGAGATGTAACAGCAGACGGGAACCAGGAATCACACAGGCAGAACTCGTGGTCGGGGACAGAAGGCTGAGGTATTTACCGGGGCAGAGACGAGGCAGGATGGTCAGGGGTGAGCAGAGTCGAAAACAGGAAGTCAGTCCGGGGATAATCGCTGGAAAGTCAAGCATGACGCTGAGAACAATCTGGCAAAGAGCGAGTGAAGCGGGGATGTATATATACTGGTCTGATTGGGGCTCGACTGCAGCCGGGGGCAACAGGTGAGGACAGCGAGGCTGATTAGGAGGCGTGGCAGAGTGGAGAGTGAGAAATCAGCATAGCAGGCTGTGACAGAGTCGATAAACTGACGTTATCGTTCTGTTATCAGAACTGGAAAAAGATTTGTTTGTTAATGCGACATTAAATTTCTCTGACATTTTAATCTCACCAGCTTTTGTGTTGGTGAAACTTCTGCACAGTAAAGGAAAGGTCCTGCAGTAGATGTGTGTCTTTCCATCATCTCAAAATCAGTCAATCAATAGTGACTCGTTCAAAACAATGTTGAAGTTTGTTTATTCAGCACATGTGATTAAATAAAGTAATGTTAATGTTTTTATTAGTTTTCTTTCTATCATAAAATAACTAAAAGTACCGACCAGAGAACCGTTAAAGAACCAGATCAATAAGGAGTATTGGTAAAAGCAGTAGTACTATTAAGATCGTAACTCATCCCGAGCAGATTCTAGTAACTGGAACAACGTCTCGCTCACAGAGAAGCTTCATATGTATTTTGTCTGATTAGCAGCTGATTAATATCTGACAGCTGATTGGCTGCAGACTCTGACTGAGGTGTTTACACCTGACACTGGAGAGGCGACGCAGTGACTGTTAATCATCTGTTACGACTCAGGCAAAAACACATTCACTTTGTCTCGACTTCATTTCATCTGACGTGTGATCGGGAGTCTTCCCCTCCTCGCCGCCGCTCCCTCTTCTGTGCGACCGCCCTCGAGGCGAGACTCAACAGATCAGAGATAATTGGCGAGTTCTGCTTTTCTTCGACTAACACCAGCGGATTCCGGCAGATCAACACGACAACCCATCGTCAGCCTTTCACGCACAAACGGGCTTTCACACGCCGGAGGGAGGCGGCGCCGCGAAGCTCAGAGAGAGAGAGACAAAGACCCTTCGATTTAACACTCC
>NW_019521692.1:7543-10327 GCF_002814215.2 Seriola lalandi dorsalis | reverse complement strand
GGACTCCTGAGATGAGTTATGACCTCACACACACACACACACACACACACACACACACACACCTGTACCGACCTCACAGCTTCGCTTGTTGCAGGTCGACCGGTCCAGCAGGAGAACAGCTGATCGTCCAGATGTTGACCCTGCAAACCTCTGATTTACAGACTGAGTTTGAACAAGTTTTCATTTTAAAATCTTGTGGGGTCGGGCACTTAGCTGTGATCAGGGGCTGCGTCATGGCAACGAGGGTCCTCACAAGTATAGAAACACTAACGTGTGTGTGAGATGTGATTTTACTAATTTCACTGTAAAACTTTGTGACGGCAGATTTTCAGAATCAAAAGGAAATGTGAAATAAATGTGAAGGTGATTCAGCTGCAGATCCTGAGCGAGGACAGGAGACGCCGCCTCACCGCCGGCAGAGCGCTGACGTCTCCGGTGCGTTTGGCAGCAGCTGGTTCAGGCCTGATGTCAAAATGCAAAACACATTATCTGCTCCGGTATCTGTGCAGGAAGTGACACGTGTCGCTTCATCATGCATTCATCCGTTGTCAGCCTCCAGTTAGTGAAATGAAAAATTGCTAATGCAGATTGCTGTGCTCAGTGTGTGTGTGTGTGTGTGTGTGTGTGTGTGTGTGTGTGTGTGTGTGTCCGTGTGTCCGTGTGTCCGTGTGTGTGTGTGTCCGTGTGTGTGTGTGTGTGTGTGTGTCCTGACTCCAACTCTCTGTCTGCTTGTTGCCAGGTTGGAGCCGTGCCCGGGGATGCTGCTGCACTAGATGAATGGTCAGTGTTTGCTGTCGGGATGCCAGGTTGGAGCGGATCCCGGCCTCCCGGCCCCGTGGAGAGTTTCATGAATCTTCTCTTCTGGGGGGGGGGGCGATCGCATTTCATCAGATCATGAAGACTCAACGTGACACGCTCTGAATCTCCAGGCCGTCGTCGTTTCACCGTGTCAGAGAGCAGGAGGATAAACTTCAGTTTTCAGATTCTGATAAACTAGAGCCACCTCCTCGTGGTCGTATCCCTCCGCCACTCAGACTAGTTCCAGGTCACTTCCTGTTTATCCAGAGTCAGAGAAAATATGAAACATCTTTAGATTCATCCGGTGACACAAACATTCCCATTCTCACCCATCACTATTATTATGTTTGTATATTTGTATTTTATTCTTTATTTCTGATTTACGTGAAACAAACAAACAAACAAACAAACAAACAAACAAACAAACAAACAAACAGCTCATTCACACCTGAACGCCCCGTTACTCATCAGCTGCTCAGACCAGAGAGGAGAAATAAAACCAACAACCTCGGTTCACGTCCGTCACTGTCCGTCGCACCCTGAGGTACGAAATAAAAAAAGTAATAAATATGATCACAGGTGTTTCCTGGGAGCAGGAAGTCACCTGGCAACAGTTGATGCTGTTAGAGTCGGTTTACTGAGAGAGAAGACGAACCTCCCGCAGCTGCTCAGGAACATAAAGAAGTTTCACACATGTATTAATTCCCCCTCTTCAATTTCCTCTTTGAGCCACTTGGAAGAAAGCGAGTCCCGTTCAGACGCGGCGGCTGAAGTGACCGACTGAGGGAATAAAATAAGTTCTGGTTGAGAAATACACACAGAGGGATTTAACACACAGCTCAGGTCACTTCAGTTCACCAGTGTTTAGGAGAGTAACCCCTTATTTTACAGACCAGTGTGAGATGAGAGTTTGTTTCTGCCGGCTGCTTTAAAACCGTTGCTGCGTTTAGTGTCGGCGATAACGTGTCGGAAAGTGAAGCGTCGCTGTGCGTGACATCACGACAGGAACCTGAAACCTCCCTCCAGTTTAAACTGGTTCAACTGATCCTGATTTTATCTGGTGACCGTCTCAGCAGAGGAACAAATACCCGTCCAGTGATCTGCAGGTTGGGAAGGTCGGTTTTATGAACTGCTGACAGGCGTTCGTTAGTCGCACGGGAACAATACGCATCAACGTTCTGGGTTTTCATCGACAGACAGACATTACAGAGTCACAGCTGTGGACCAGGACCAGGTCACATGGTCACATGGTCACATGATAACAGCATTAAAAATAAACAACTTTAATTCCACGTGTCATGATTACTGCAGGAGGCGGAGCAAGAGAGGGAGGAGAGAGGGAGGGAGAGAGGAGAAGAGAGGGAGGGAGGAAGGGAGCGAGGAGAGAGGGAGGAGAGAGAGAAGAGCAGAGAGGGAGGAGAGATGGGGAGAGAAGAGCAGGGAGGGGGAGGAAAGAGGATCAGAGAGGGAGGGAGGAGAGAGGATCAGAGAGGGAGGAGAGAGGGAGAGAGGAGCGGGAGCAGTGAGAGGAGCAGGAGCTGAGAGGAGCAGTGAGAGGAGCAGGAGCTGAGAGGAGCAGTGAGAGGAGCAGGAGCAGTGAGAGGAGCAGTGAGAGGAGCAGTGAGAGGAGCAGGAGCAGTGAGAGGAGCAGGAGCAGTGAGAGGAGCAGTGAGAGGAGCAGGAGCAGTGAGAGGTGCAGGAGCAGTGAGAGGAGCAGGAGAGGAGCAGGTGCAGTGAGAGGAGCCGTTGCAGTGAGAGGTGCAGGAGCAGTGAGAGGAGCAGGAGCAGTGAGAGGAGCGTGAGCAGTGAGAGGAGCCGTTGCAGTGAGAGGAGCAGGAGCAGTGAGAGGAGCAGGAGCAGTGATAGGTGCAGGAGCAGTGAGAGGAGCAGGAGAGGAGCAGTGAGAGGTGCAGGAGCAGTGAGAGGAGCAGGAGCAGTGAGAGGAGCAGGTGCAGTGAGAGGAGCAGGAGCCTTTCTCAATGATCT
>NW_019521691.1:0-1440 GCF_002814215.2 Seriola lalandi dorsalis | reverse complement strand
ATGAAGTTTCAGTGACCAATAGAACTGTCACAATCTGATGAGGCAGGGGTGAGGGTGAGAGACTCAGACGCGGAGGAGGAACCAGTGTTAAAGAATTTATTCAAACAAAAGACACCAAACCTCATAATCCAACAGTGATCCCAAAAACACAAGACAGAGCAAAGGCTTTTTAACGATGGAGAACAGGTGGGGAAGCAGACACAGGTGGGACACATCAGGGATGATTAACCAAAGGAAGCAAAACTAGAACTCAGACACCGGGGCGACACGACTATCAAAATAAAACAGGAAGTGCACGGGGAAACAGAGCACAAGACAGGGAAGACTAAACTAGACACTAGAAATACCCAAACCAGAAATACCCAAACCAGAAACACTCAAAACCCAGAACAGAAACCCAAAACACAGAAAACTAAATCATCAAGAAAGTCCAAAAAAGTCCAAAAAACCCAAACCCTGGAGCCTCCAGGCTGAGACCATGACAAGAATCTTCACACTAGGATTAATTGTGTGATACTGAGGAATATATGTACGCCCTGAAGAACAAGACATCTTTAAAAAAAAATTGATGCGGCATTACTCTGATTCACTTGGCATTGTACTGCTCATCTTTTTCTCCTTGGTTCACCTCAAGCTTTTGATAAATATTTCTGCCTGAGACAACTGAATCTGAACTCCTGGTGAGTGTCTTCTCAGTTTCCACCACACATGTCAATGCATACATAAAGAACACAGATTTACAGCTTTTATACAGAGACAGATTGAAGGTTTTTTGCCCTCTCCTCAATTAATGTCATAGTGCTGGAAACCAATTCACATAGGAGATGCATGGACACATCTTTTCTGTGTGCATCCCTTCTCAGCATGTTTAGCATGGCTTCACATAACAGCTCAGATCACTTAAGTAAACAGTATGATAGCAAAGTGGGATGACCTCAACAACAAGAGGTCCTGCCTGTATAATGTTCCCTGAGATCTGTGCAGCTGCAGAGCAGTCACATATAAATGATAATGTGGGTCATCATCATTAATGAAAAGAACAGGGCATGTGTGCTCTGGGCAATGTCTTTAGGTATAAATGGCCTGCAGAATGTTGCATGAAAAATTCATGGGCCTCCTTAGACGTGTTTTGTAATCCTGAACCATCAGTTCCCAATCTGTTTTTAATATTTCTGCTTAAATTACTATTTACTATTAACTCTACCTTTTTTTCTCAGCAATGTTTCAAAGAATTAAAGGATAATTCCAGATTGGCTCTTTTGTAGTTTTGACCATAATTCCTATTCTTAATAACATTGCGTTCAGAATGAAAACTGCTCAGATTTGTCACTAAAAAGAAGCAGTGGAAGACAAAATGAAGGTGAGAAGTAAAATTATTATCTGATCTGATCTTTGTAAACATCCGGTTCATCAACCAACTTTGACCTAATACACTTAATT
>NW_019521690.1:1575-2080 GCF_002814215.2 Seriola lalandi dorsalis | reverse complement strand
ATGACTTTTTATGCCTTACTATCCTATGACGTTTTTATGACTTTTTATGCCTTACTATACTTTGACTTTTTATGCCTTACTATACTTTGACTTTTTATGCCTTACTATACTATGACTTTTTATGCCTTACTATACTTTGACTTTTTATGCCTTACTATACTATGACTTTTTATGCCTTACTATACTATGACATTTTTCTGATTTTTTATGCCTACCAATACTATGACCTTTTATGCCTTACTATACTATTACGTTTTTTTATGACCTTTTATGCCTTACTATACTATGTCTTTTTTTTTATTTTATGCCTTACTATACTATGACTTTTTTATGCCCTACTATACTATGACGTTTTCATGACTTTTTATGCTTTACTATACTGTCTTTTTTATGCCTTACTTTACTATGACTTTTTATGCCTTACTATCCTATGACGTTTTTATGACTTTTTATGCCTTACTATACTTTGACTTTTTATGCCTTACTATACTATGACTTTTTATGC
>NW_019521690.1:0-1555 GCF_002814215.2 Seriola lalandi dorsalis | reverse complement strand
TTCAAGACTTTTTATGCCTTACTATACTATGACTTTTTTTGACTTTTTATGCCTTACTATACTATGTCGTTTTCATGACTTTTTATGCCTTACTATACTATGACTTTTTGAGACTTTTTATGCCTTACTATACTATGTCGTTTTCATGACTTTTTATGCCTTACTATACTTTGACTTTTTATGCCTTACTATACTTTGACTTTTTATGCCTTACTATACTTTGACTTTTTATGCCTTACTATACTATGACTTTTTATGCCTTACTATACTATGACTTTTTGAGACTTTTTATGCCTTACTATACTATGTCGTTTTTATGACTTTTTATGCCTTACTATACTTTGACTTTTTATGCCTTACTATACTATGACTTTTTATGCCTTACTATACTTTGACTTTTTATGCCTTACTATACTATGACTTTTTATGCCTTACTATACTATGACTTTTTTTGACTTTTTATGCCTTACTATACTATGTCGTTTTCATGACTTTTTATGCCTTACTATACTATGACTTTTTGAGACTTTTTATGCCTTACTATACTTTGACTTTTTATGCCTTACTATACTATGACTTTTTATGCCTTACTATACTTTGACTTTTTATGCCTTACTATACTATGACTTTTTATGCCTTACTATACTATGACGTTTTCAAGACTTTTTATGCCTTACTATACTATGACTTTTTTTGACTTTTTATGCCTTACTATACTATGTCGTTTTCATGACTTTTTATGCCTTACTATACTATGACTTTTTGAGACTTTTTATGCCTTACTATACTATGTCGTTTTCATGACTTTTTATGCCTTACTATACTATGACGTTTCTATGACTTTTTGTGCACTACTATACTATGACGCTTTCATGACTTTTTATGCCTTACTATACTATGACTTTTTATGCCTTACTATACTATTACGTTTTTTTATGACCTTTTATGCCTTACTATACTATGTCTTTTTTTTTATTTTATGCCTTACTATACTATGACTTTTTTATGCCCTACTATACTATGTCTTTTTTTTTACTTTTTATGCCTTACTATACAATGACGTTTTCAAGACTTTTTATGCCTTACTATACTATGACTTTTTTTGACTTTTTATGCCTTACTATGCTATGTCGTTTTCATGACTTCTTATGCCTTAATATACTATGACGTTTTTCTGATTTTTTATGCCTACCAATACTATGACCTTTTATGCCTTACTATACTGTCGTTTTTATGACTTATTATGCCTTACTATACTATTACGTTTTTTATGACCTTTTATGCCTTACTATACTATGTGTTTTTTTGTGACTTTTTATGCTTTACTATACTGTGTTTTTTATGCCTTACTTTACTATGACTTTTTATGCCTTACTATCCTATGACTTTTTTTTTACTTTTTATGCCTTACTATACTATGAAGTTTTTATGACTTTTTATGCCTTACTATACTATGACTTTTTTTGACTTTTTATGCCTTACTATACTGTGACCTTTTGAGACTTTTTATGCCTTACTATACTATAACTTTTTATGCCTTACTATACAATGTCGT
>NW_019521689.1:0-920 GCF_002814215.2 Seriola lalandi dorsalis | reverse complement strand
TCATAGTATAGTAAGGCATAAAACGTCATATTATAATAAGGCATAAAAACTTGAAAAAACGTCATAGTATAGTAAGGCATAAAATGTCGTAGTATAGTAAGGGATAAAAACGTCAAAAAATGTCGTAGTATAGTAAGGGATAAAAATGTCAAAAAATGTCATAGTATAGTAAGGGATAAAAACGTCATAGTCTAGCATGGGATAAAAATTTTAAAAAATGTCATATTATAGCAAATCATAAAAATGTCAAAAATTGTCATAATATACTAAGACAAAAAATGTCATAGTATAGTAAGGCATAAAAACATCAAAAAATGTCATAGTATAGCAAGTCATAAAAATGTCAAAAAAACGTCATAGTATACTAAGACATAAAATGTCATAGTATAGTGGGGCATAAAAAGATAAAAAAATGTCATAGTATAGTAAGGCATAAAAACATCAAAAAATGTCATAGTAAAGTAAGGGATAAAAATGTCAAAAATTGTCATAATATAGCAAGGGATAAAAATCTCAAAAAATGTCACAGTATAGTAAGGGATAAAAACTTCATAGTATAGTAAAGTAAGGGATAAAAATGTCAAAAATTGTCATAGTATAGTAAGGGATAAAAACGTCATAGTATAGCAAGGAATAAAAATTTCAAAAAATGTCATATTATAGCAAGTCATAAAAATGTCAAAAAAACGTCATAGTATACTAAGACATAAAATGTCATAGTATAGTAAGGCATAAAAAGATAAAAAAAATGTCATAGTATAGTAAGGCATAAAAATGTCAAAAAACGTCATAGTATATTAAGAAATAAAATGTCATAGTATAGTAAGGCATAAAAACGTCAAAAAATGTCATAGTATATTAAGGGATAAAATGTCATAGTATAGTAAGGCATAAAAACGTCAAAAAATGTCATAGTATAG
>NW_019521688.1:1911-3083 GCF_002814215.2 Seriola lalandi dorsalis | reverse complement strand
AAACTTCTGTTTGGACTCATGTCAGACAGAGAAAGCATTGTGATTATAAAAGTCAAGTCAACTTTTCTTTACACAACAGGACGACCAGACATAAACACGGAAGTGTTGTATAAATAAATAGGAGCCACAGATCACAGATGTCCGTGTGTTACTCTCGCTCCTTAATTTGTTTTTCAAATGACTCAGCGGAACAAATCATTTACATGACATGAGTAGAACAGCTGATATAAAGGGACCTGACCTTTACGCTTCCTGTTCACTTATTGTTTATAAGCTGTGTTACACCTTTTCTTTTGAACTAGTAAATGTCGCTGTGACTTGACTCTATGAAAACAGAAGTCGTGCGTCGTGTTGTGTTAAAACATTTGTTTGTGTGTTTTGTGTTAAAGTTTATTTTCATGTTTGTTTTATTCCAGAAATGTCCGAAATGACCGCGCCACGCCAGCAGAGATCGCCTCCTACTATCAACACTACGTTTCCCAGATGTCCCTGGAGCAGAGCTTCGCCTGTGGAACCACCATCACCTCGGTAACCAGGCAGCCCAGCAACCAGGAGGGGTCGCCGTCCTACTGGAGAGTGACGGGACTGCAGCGGCGAGAGGGGGAGGAGCTGGGAGGTACAGGGAATTAAAGCTCTTCTGATTAATGTTGTTGTATGTTGTTTAAAAATTAAAGAAAGTGACACCTAATAACCCCCCCTCCTCCCCCTCCCCCCTCTTCCTGCTAGATGGTTCCTCTGTTTCGGAGGAGGTGCCTTTTTCCCTGTTGGCCCACAATGTGGTGCTGGCGACGGGGACGCACGACATCCCGGCCAGGCTGGGCGTGGAGGGCGAGTCCCTGCCCTTCGTCTGCCACTCCTTCTGGGAGCTGGAGGCCGCCATCTCTCACGGTGAGCTCGACCAGTCGTCAGACCCGGTGCTCGTGGTGGGAGCGGGGCTCACGGCGGCCGACGCAGTGCTGGCCGCCCACCACCTCAACACGCCCGTGTACCACGCCTTCAGACGCTCGGTCACCGACCCGGGCCTCATCTTCAACCAGCTGCCCAAACTGCTCTACCCAGAGTACCACAAGGTGAGGAGACTCTGAAACCTGCAGCCGCTCATCATCAGTCGATTGATCCATTAGTCGATCGCTAGGAAAATTAATCTGTAACTAGTTTGATAATTTAAATTT
>NW_019521688.1:0-520 GCF_002814215.2 Seriola lalandi dorsalis | reverse complement strand
TACCGATATATAACGTCGGGTGACTACAATTCAATGTCATGACAACGTCTTACACCAATTTGACGTAGAATACTGACGACAGCTGATATTTGGTTGGTTTTAAGTTTTAAGGGTGTTCAGTAAACAAAATCCCACATTTTCCAAAGTGACACCTTCACATGTGAAATACCGACATTCAAAACCAAACGTCTGCTAAACGCCACAGTGTCAGTTTGCCAACGTTGGGTTTTCACAACAACCCGATTTTCATTTTCATTTCATTTCTGTGCAACAATAGAGTCCAACATCTGTGTGACGTTACGCTGACGTCCGCCTGCTGGGATGTGTTGTGATGTTTCACCTCTAAGTGACAGTTACTGGATTTTTCAGGATATTCGGGCTCACGCAGTCGAACAGATGAGTTTTGTGCCTGGCTTCTATTATTTATATCCTGCAGTGGATTTTTTCCTATTGGTACAAATCCAATGACCAATCATAACCTGTAAATGGTGCATGGACATTTTCTAACTTCTGGAGTTGA
>NW_019521687.1:0-1668 GCF_002814215.2 Seriola lalandi dorsalis | reverse complement strand
AGTCCTTTGTTTGAAGGGGATGAAATTAGTGCATGTGACTGGCCATGAGTATCACAAGCTGTAACATGCCCATCTGTAATGTAGGTTATGATAATGTTTTTTATATCTGATCCCAGCCAATTTGTTTGCCAGGTGCTGCTACACACTAAAGTGCTCATGGCACGTCCTCAGCGAACTGGGTAGGGTTCACTTGACTTCGCTCTGTGTCACGCTGCCAGATTAAGAAATGAAAGCCCTAAATGACTACATCTTGAAATGTCTAAACAGCCCATCCGTGTACGATCCCACCCTATTTCCAGGTGCGCCAGGCACTGATAGTCACATACACGCCCAAGTGCTCGTGGCACATCCTTTGCAAACTGGGCAGGGAACACTTGATTTCACTCTGTATCAAGCTGGCGGATTGAGAAATGAAAGCCCTAAATACTATGTCTTGAAACGCCTAAACAGGTGATCCGTGTATGCGGAAAACAGGAACTCAAGAACTCAATTATTTTGGACAAATGCCTCTATAATGTTACAGTAAAGATGCTGCTCCAGTGAAAATGTTCATGTCAGAAGTGGGATTCGAACCCACGCCTCCAGAGGAGACTGCGACCTGAACGCCAGCTGCCGAAGAATCGGCCGGGGAAATGTTGGAAATGTTGGAGAAATGTTGGACGCGAGAGCCAATCACGTTGGCGGGCTCCAACATTCGTCAGCCAATCGGCGTCGCGAATTCTTCCCGCAGCTCCAACATTTCCAACATTTGACCAATCACGGCACAGAAATGTTGGAGCAGAAAGGTATGTTTTTTCTAAGGGGGGCGTTCACGAAAGTAGCTAGCCGGCAAAGTTCTTCGGAAAGTCATTCATACGTTTGGAACACTTTGCACTGATTTATCGACATGGTGAGTATATTTACACATTTATTACAGTGCCATATGATAAAAATCTAAGTGTCAAAATAATTTACTGTTGTGTCATGTTGTCATGTTTATTTATTAGGCTATTTACGTTACAAACGCGCTCCGTTATATGGTTTGAATTTCGTACGTACTGTACTTGTCAGCCGACGAATGCTAATATTATCTATTAAGTCATGTCAAAGTTTTATTAAAACGTAACAGAGTTATCTTAAGTGGGTTTTTGGCGGGTTATCTGTGAAAACAGTGAATGGTGAGTATTTACACGTTTACAGTATTTACAGTGCTGTTTGACGTAACATGCAAGTGAAGTGAATGTCGTTGTGTCATGCAGCCATTTTGATTCACTTTGGAATCTACAATGACAAAATTTTCAGTTTTCACCTGCAAAGTACTTTCATGCCACCACTGGGATTTTATAGGGTTATTACAATATTAAAAGGCCAATGAACCTGCCCTCATTGTCATGCACTCATGTTGTTTTCATGCATTTTAAAAATGTTCATGCTTTTATGTCACCAAAGGCAAAATCCCACAAAGTGATGACAGATTCAGAGTGGATGTCACGCCTGAGGAAGTTTGCCAGCCAGGGAAACAGGCCAGCTCCCAGGCAGAAGAAGTGGCATGACCTGTATCAAAAGGTGTATATACTATATATACTCTCACAATAACTTTACAATAACATTATGACTTCTATTAAATACAGTAAAAGACAGGGTTCCTATGAATTAATAAACCTGTTATGTGCATCAATATTTACATCT
>NW_019521686.1:0-355 GCF_002814215.2 Seriola lalandi dorsalis | reverse complement strand
GTTGTGTGTTCTGTGACGACGTTGTGTGTTCTGCGATGACGTTGTGTGTTCACGGTGACGTTGTGTGTTCTGCAGTGACGTTGTGTGTTCTGCAGTGACGTTGTGTGTTCTGCGATGACGTTGTGTGTTCTGTGATGACGTTGTGTGTTCTGCGGTGACGTTGTGTGTTCTGCAGTGACGTTGTGTGTTCTGCAGTGACGTTGTGTGTTCTGTGATGACGTTGTGTGTTCTGCGGTGACGTTGTGTGTTCTGCAGTGACGTTGTGTGTTCTGCGGTGCCACCATAGAGAAGTTTTCCTGTGATGACGTTGTGTGTTCTGCGGTGACGTTGTGTGTTCTGCAGTGACGTTGTGTGT
>NW_019521685.1:10353-11353 GCF_002814215.2 Seriola lalandi dorsalis | reverse complement strand
ATGTATTTTTATAAACTAAACTACCCAACAAATTTACAATGTGGTTAAAATCAGCTGCACCTTGAAAACATTACAATGAAGCTGTAATATTATTACAATAATATACACATGGTCAAATAAAACACTCATACTCACACTTTCACTTATGAAGTTTTCAGTATATATTCTTGCTGATACTTCTGAATACATGACTTAACTTTACTTTTACAATCATGATACAGTTTTTATGAAGGGAAGTTACAAAAGAAAAAAAAAAAAAACTTGACCCCCAACTTTCCTTTGCATCCTGTGTTAGTGATGATTCCTGGTGAAGAACAGCCATCTTTGTGAGAGCATCATAACCAAACATGAAATCAGCAGCAGACATGTAGACATGTACAAACAATTATATGGGATCTACTCCACAGAACAAACATAGCTAACCGCAGTCAGCGGACATGTTGAATTACAGACGTGTTGTGTGTTTGCTCGCCGTCCCGTGTCGGGACCGTGTTTGTCATCGACAAATGAAGAATTCGGGTCAGTGTTGATCCTCCAGGAGTCTTTTCATTCTCTGTAAGTTTTTCCATATCTGACTGACGGAGGGTGCTGGATGCTGTCCAGATCACACAGACCTTCGATGCACATTTTCAATCAGGAAGCCGAGGAGCTTTGACGTTAGCCGACACGCACTAGAAATGACAAACAGCAGCTGGGTTGAAAGCATCTTATCATTCAACGTAAGAGCTTGTTGCAGCAACTGGAGCGTGAAGAGCAAAAACAAGCTCTGACATCGCAGCGAAGGTGATTGGCCAAAACAACTTTGCAATATATCTGACAGAGCTGTTCACAGGGAGCTGCAGATACCTCACACCCACTACACCGAGTCTGAGCTGACCGCCAATTCAGGGCCCCAAGGACCAGCCGGAGCATATACAAGGAGTTTTTAATTCCCTGAACACAAAACTGCATGAAGGAACACGTGTTATTATTCCTCCGCGCCGGCGACAGTCAGCGCTGG
>NW_019521685.1:1545-4828 GCF_002814215.2 Seriola lalandi dorsalis | reverse complement strand
TGTGTGTGTGTGTGTGTGTGTGTGTGTGTGCGTGTGCGTGTGCTCAGAAACTGAAATAATGGCCTTCATTACAACACATGCTGCCAACAATACTGTTAAAGTGTTGGATGAGAAACAGTGTCCTGGTGCTCACCTGGTTGTGGGAGACATTTGTTTTCAAGGTTCTGCCAGAAAAAATCTTCAGGAGGACAGGTGAGTGTAAAGAGTCTGTGTAAAGAAGAGGCTGTGGTGGATGAACAGGTGAAATACAGGACTGGAGTCAGTGCCCTGTTTTATTTCTTTGACTGGTTTGACTGGTATTAGTTGCCTGAACTTAACCAAAGCCATCCATCATTTTATGTGTAACCCTAGTGTAAAAGGAAGGGATTAAAACATGTTAGTTGTTAATACAGTGAGATAGCAAGATTTATGTAAAGTAATTAAACTGAAAGTAATTTAGTTTGATGAAGGGAAAAATAGTTAACTGAAAGATTAAGATCATTTAGTCATATAGTCATATCGGATGTAAATAGTTAAATGAGTAGTTAAAGTAACAATTCTAAACTATTGACGGCAAACTTTGGGAAACTAAAGAAATTGATTGGTTAATGTTGGCATCGGTCGTTGCAACCTGTGGTAATCGGTCAGAGGTACGGTAGGGGGTGGGCCAGAGAGAACCCCCCCTGAAGAAAAGCTAAGGTAAATATAGCCTGGTGAAAGTTTGTGTAAGAAGAAAAGTGTAGCGGTAGACTAGCCTTGATTTTGCTTCATCACAGTTGATTAGAGTGACCGTGTTGTACGAGTGTGTTTGTACTAAGCTACATCAGAAGACGCCATAGCTAATCGGAATAGACTGTTTGTGTGAATAAATGCACTCCTAAGATTGACAAGTTATGTAGTTATTAGTAGAATATTAAACACTAACGGGTAAACTGCCGCGGTAGCTACCGAGCACAAACACCTCATCGTTCCATTTCAAGGTGAGTAAAGCCACTTGAGTGAGTTTCAAACGTGTTATTGAGCCACAGAAAATCATACATACAATGAATTGTTGTAACAGTGCTCATTTTCATAATAGAAAAGAATTACAAAAGTTGTAGTGATGTATATTCACATTTGTAAACATGTAAAATGTATAAGAATTGTCCTTGAGATTTAGAATGAGGCTCCGTTTTAGTATTTATATCCTCTTAAAAATGAAATTGATTCAAATAGTATGAACATAGCTTGCATGAGAGATAATCCAATAAAGACGTGTTTTACCAGAACTTTTTTTCTACAGAGTGATTTCTACGTTTCTACCTTCGGCCTCATTTTCACATCCACAGCTGCTGTTTCATCACCCAACATCTCTTACACTCCACTTAGTTCACTCTGTGCAACGCACAGCTGCAGTAATAACAATGTAAGTGAAAGTTAAAATATCGTAAGCCTCGTTGTAAGCTGGTAATGTGGCTCCATTCCTCCACATTATGGAACTGAAACTCTTTATACCCAAGAGAAGAAGAGTCAGGAGCGATCAGTCAGGAAATCAAGGCTTTATTCCCACATCTGCGCACAGAGGGTGAGAGGCTTCACAGAGTCAGATCCCCTCTGACTTGCTCAGAGCCTGATACAGGAAAACTCAGAGGTTGAGCTCAGCTTTTTATGTATATACAGTCTATGGGCCTAGGAAGCAAGGAGAGAAAATATGAGTGAATGAATAGAAACCAAAATACATCAGAGAAAAAAGAAATAAACAGGAACCCAAATGACTCAAGACAAGCGGGTTGTAAATAAGCAACTTAAATGTTACACATATACAGTAATTATATACATATGAAATAAATGTGCTGTAGCTGATATTGAAATAATTCATTACATACTAAACTCCATTCTGCAAAGAAAAATAAAAAGCAATATTGCACAACAATTTCCAAATAGAGAATCTCCCCCCACATGCTTATTAAACTTTTATCCATATTGAGAGTGAATGACGGACACAGTCACACATCAGGCCATGATAAAACACATCTCCGTCATTGCATTCATTCATTCATTTTCTACCGCTTATCCTCTAGTACGGTCGCGGGGGGGCTGGAGCCTATCCCAGCATCTTTTCGGGCGAGAGGCGGGGTACGCCCTGGACAGGTCGCCAGTCCATCGCATAGAGACAGACAACCATTCACACTCACAGCCACACCTATGGTCAATTTACAGTATCCCATTAGCCTAGTCCCCATTTTGCATGTGTTTGGACTGTGGGAGGAAGCCGGAGAACCCGGAGAGAACCCACACTAGCACGGGGAGAACATGCAAACTCCACACAGAAAGATCCCACGGCCGAGCCGGGACTCGAACCCGGAACCTTCTTGCTGTGAGGCGACAGCGCTAACCACTGCACCACCGTGCAGCCTCCGTCATTGCAGCAACAGCTAAAACAGCTAGCCCGCTAACTGTAGCTGGACACAGCAGTTCTTGTTCTGCTCTGCAGCCTCAGTGAGTTTGGTGTAGGTCCACATGAACCGGTTCTCCACCTGAGCAGAACAGGAAGCACCGTCACCAGCTGCAGTCCAAGACGGTGGAGTTACAGTCCTTACACGGACAAGAGGGACGAGCCAGGGGAGCAACTGAAAAATCAAAACACTTACATACTGCACTTCTTAAATAAATAATAGCGCTGTCCAAATCCATATGAACTTAAAAAAAGTGTGATTGGTTGTGACAATGTTAGTAAGCAGAAACGGGTGAAGAGTAACAGCAAGCGGATAAACATCAGAAAGAAGCTTCAAAGCAGCGGAACAATATGAATTACAACTTCCGATCAGGAGTTTCAGAATAAAATCGAAGAGGAAACAAAATGGAGATCCTGATTAAGATCGTGGATTGTGATTCTACCCAAAACGATTGTCATATGATCTTTTTGCTAACCTCTTTTTCACCCACCCCTATCTGTGACTGTGTACACAGCCCCACACATGTGAACAGGAACAAGGTAAATTCCAGTTTTTAGCATTTTTATGAATCAATTTCTTAAAACAGCCTCCGATTCTATGATTTCTAATGGATCAGAAAAAAGAAATTGGCCCGAGGCCAAACTTGCCGACCTCTGCTCTACAGGTTTAAAAGATTTACCTGCAGCAAACCTTTCCCCAAACAACTGGTGCTGCAGTGGGACGCAAACTCATGCTATTGCCCATCCAGTAAATTTGGAAGAAGAAGAAGTGGAATAAAATAACACCCAGGTGCATACCTGAGCTTTTCTTCAGGCTACACAAACAAATACACAGAACAGGTAAAGTCGGCCGGTGTCTGTTCTGCACCA
>NW_019521685.1:0-621 GCF_002814215.2 Seriola lalandi dorsalis | reverse complement strand
AAAAATTATTATTTAAATATACAGATAATAATTCATTATTATTGATAATAAACACGCTATTTCACTGCACTTTTTTGTTATTGTTTAACATTAATTTACATTATTATCGTGTTTTTTGTAAGATTTATCACTATAACTATTATTATTATTATTTCTACATATATTTTATTATTATTATTACATTCTTCGTACAAGTATATTCACGTCACATCATTCATGTCCACTATACATTCTTTTTCACTCTCTCCCCATGCCACACTCGTGCCACCCCATGAATAGGTCTACCCACCATCACAAAACGCAGACACGTGTAATTACCTCTATTTAATAATGAACTTTCTCATTTTTTAATGTCAGTACATTCATGCGTTGAAATCCTGAGCTCGTTCACATGCACACGTCTTTTTACATTCACCTACTTTATGAGCGTATCATCCCAGTTTACTTCCATGTGTTCATCCCCAGGATCGCTCCACTGGGATTACATGTGTACACCCATGCCAGCAGCTACTGTATGCTGTATGTGTGCACATACGAAACACCTGAACACACACACACACACACACACACACTGTTCAGCATTGTGGTGGTTCATTGCAGGGTCATGGCTCGGCTCTGCTC